>NC_060276.1:97330713-97360111 GCF_021613505.1 Equus quagga
CTCCTGGAAGTATATCCCCGCCTCATTGTCATTTTCTCCTTTTTTCGCTCCCCCCCCCCCCCCCCCCCGGTAGGTATTGATTCAAATCCCCTGACTCTCATTTCCCTTTCCCAGCCACATGCCTCTCTCTCTTTCCTCCCCTGGGTTACACTGCTCAGCCCTACTGCAGAGGAAGCCACCACCAGGCTTCCTCATCTGAGACCCAGGAATGGACCCAGGTGTGTGTCTCCTCCCTCCCCTCCCCTTCCTCTAATGTGACAGTAACATTATCCATATGAGGCTATTCCTCTGTTCAGTACTCTTCCCCTCAGGCAGGAAGTTAGTGAAGAATAGAGTTGCATACTATACAGCCTGGGGGCCAGAAAAGTTGGACAACCAGTGATGTGCAAACAAAGCTGTACAGCTCTGGTTTCCAGGCACAACATGGTTGGAAGACAGTCCCCAAAGGCCTTAGCATGAGAGCTCACTTAAACATTGAGGCCAGAGAATAAAGAGATGGAATTAACACTTGTGAGGTTGCTTCATCCTAATGAGTGTAGGAAACATATTGGAGACAGCTGGACCCATACGAGACAAACTAATAATTTGGTGCTTCTTCGTACCATTTGCCTAAAATATTTGTTCAGCATTTATTTAGTGGAGGCAAGAAGAAATTTAGCTTCCATTCATAAGAAAACTTTACCTCTTACTTTTTATTAAAATAGGGAACTTAGTAGATGTACTAAAAGTCACGTGACTTTTTTTTACATATATGGATTATCTCTCGTTCAATAGTTTTCTGCCATTTCTAGATGCATAGTATTATTTATACCAGTGCTGTCCAACAGAAATACAATGCAAGCCACTTATGTGATTTTTAAAGTTCTACTGGCCACATTAAACAGTAAAAATTAATAGGTGAAATTAATTTCAGTAATTTTATTTAACTCAATATATCTAAAATGGTATCATTTTAACATTGTGATCAATATGAAAATAAGATATTTTGCATTCTTTTTATTGTACTAAGTCTTTGAAATCCACTGTGTATCTTACACTTACTCCCTATCTCTATTCTAAATAGTCACATTCCAGGCACTCAACAGCCACGTATAGCTAGTGGCAAGCATGTTGACCAGTGCAGTTCAATGCTCATCTCATCAAGGCTAAGAGTAACTTACAGGATATAACAACAATATTTTTAAATTTTATTTTTCTGGCTTTTATATTGGTACATCATTTCCATTTTTAAAGTTCTGCTTTCTTTTGCTTTTTTCAGAATCACAATTTCTGGGAAAGCAAATAAAAAGGTTTTAATGTTAAACAATAATATGGATAATTCCATCTTGCTAAACATTTACCACATGCCGTATTCAGGTTCCAAATTTCAGCTGACTGCTATTGCAGGCTTCAGCTAGCTGGCCCCAAGTAGAGGGCCCAGCCAGATCAGATATTTGCATATACTGGCCGCAAACTTCCTCAACAACAGGCCAGGACAGTTGTGGATTTTTAAAAATTTCCAATGGAAGTCACTGTCCACATTTTCCAAAGTTAGATGATGAGTTTGCTGAGGAGACATGAGTTGATGGATGCTAAGTTTAAAAGTTTTTTCTCATACATTGAATTCCAAGTACTTCCCTCTCGAGCTCACCCCTTAAAGCAGCTCTGGGAGCCGGGCAGGGAAAAGGCTTACAAGGACTGAAGGTTGAGCTGGAACTCCTTGGTCATCTAGAGCGGGGATCGGCAAACTGTAAAGGCGCGAATAGTCAACATTTTAGACTTTGCAGGCCAGAAGATACGGGCCACAGCTACTCGCTGCTGCCTGTATAGTACAAACGCGGCCGTAGGCAGTACATAAATGAATGGGTGCGGCCATGTTCCAATAATGCTGTATTCATGGGCACAAATTTGAATTTCATATAATTTTTATGCATCTTATGATGTTTTGTCGATTATTTAAAATGTAAAACCATTCTTAACTCTGAAACTGTACAAAAACAAGTGGTGGCTGGATTTGGACCATGAGCCATAGTTCGCTGTCCTCTGTTCTAGACTCTTGTTAAAATGGGGTTATAGCAACAATCGTGGCAGAAAACTAGATTATCTTAGCCCTGACTTCTGCCTGGATTTTTCATTTTTTTCCAGAGAAATCAAATTTTCTTTTCTTCTTCAGATTTCTTTCTGTGCTCTTTTTTCTTCTGGCTAGCACAAAGAGACCCACTCACCTTCAAGTTTTATTTCCTTTTCTCATATTGTCTACACATATAATAAAACTTCATCTTAACATATGCCAATGACACATCCTGCTATTTTTGGATTCGAAACCAAAACACCCTCCTTAAGCATCACCATTTCCAGGAGTAGCTATTCTATGTCATATTATTCTTTTATTTGTCAATGAGATTAAAACTCCCTGGAATGTTGATTTTCTTCATTGTTAGGCATGTTTCATTTAGTGGGTAATGCAATATGCATTTACTTCATGGTATAAATAGCAATAATACATCAATTTGCAACAATATAGACTTACACACAGAGACAATATAAACGTGAGTTATGTGGATTATGCCATTTGTTACAAAAATCCCTTTTAATCTTGATATTTTTAAACATCATAATAAAATGATTTCGTTCAGAGGAGGGCAAAGAAATAAGACTTCTTTTCAATGTCGTGATTTTTCTTTCTTTTAGGAAATAGGTTTTGGAAAACAACAAACTTGTTAGCCAGAAAATGTTGAGATTAAAAGCAGCAATTCATTGTCATGTCATCAAAACTCAAATTTGTAAATGTATTTGAACACTCCGGGATTAATTATTTTCTAAAATATGTTGTTGTGCTTCAAAAAGAAATCATGAGGATGAATAAGTCTTTTAAGATGCATCAGTCCCGAAGCAAGTCCTGCAATGTGGCTTGTAGTGCTGTCCAAGATAATCTTTTGCAGTGATGGATATGTTCTCTATCTGTGCTGTACAATACGTTGTGGCTTTTGACCATTGGAAAGGTGGCGAGTACAACTGAGGAACTGATTTTCAAATTGTATTTAGTTTTAAGAAATTTAAGTTTAAAGTGATATTTAAATTGTTAAATTGTTTTTTAATGGAAGGTCTGAAACTGAGGATATGTGCTCATGCAGTATGTTTTTCTCCTTTTTTCCCTGAGGTCCATATTCTGAAATATGGTGGTTTATATAAAATTAACAAAGGAGAAGACTCTGATTTTTAAAAATTCTATTCTTAAAATAGCTAATTTTCACCAACACCTCAAGGACTATCTTAACAAATATCAAGCTATTATCATTTATGATGAGTCCTGTTGCTTGGGTAAAATTACACAGCTCCTGGCTTAGTTTTCCTTGAGTTTTGATCAAACAAAACAAATAAAATAAAAAACACTGTTTCCTAGGAATCAAAGGACCTTTTTCTCTATCAGCCAAGCTACTGCTAAGGTCCTTTAAGCAAATAAAAGCAAAGACTGCTGAGGGGAGAGTGTGAGAATACAGTGCCTCTTTCCTTGATTTAGAATGAGTATGGGCTGGGAGAGAGGCAGAAAGAAAAATATGGGGTTAATTTGTAACAACACATCCCGTGGTGTGTGTATGTGTCATATAAAATTACATTTTAACTTCTTTATGAGTTTTATTGTCCTCAGGGTTTAAACAGTATGTGATCAAAATCACATTATGCAGTAGAGTGTGTGGGTAGGTGGATAGTTAGGTGGGTGTAAATCCCTGTAAAATCTATTCTAGAAGATAAATGATAGCTATTGAGGTTTGGGCAAATCAATTTCACCAATTCACTTTACTTGTCTAATGCCTCTGGGAGCCATTACAGGGCCTGTTCCCTAACTTTGGGGGGGGGGGGGGGGGTTGAATCAAGATGAGCAGTCAGAGAATATTTTCCATGAGCTATGTATATTATTAAGGATTATTATACCATGGAGTTAGTTGCTTATACTGCAAACTAAGAAATTAATGAACAAGAATACTGCTCGTGAATACCGGGGTTTATTTAAAAGCCGATATGGGTTTAGTGTGGTAATAAGGACCGAGTTCTCCAAAGACTGCAAACCTATTTATTGTACATCAAATTTTACTGACTTTGAAATCTCCCTAGAAATGTTCAATTTATTTCATCATGTATTATGCATTTCGGATCTTTAGCAACAATAACAAAATCCAGGTGTGGTAATGAAGTGGTTATGCAATGAAACTAATATACACTGTGATTTGATATGGGAGAGTTCACTATTCCATTCGCTTAAAACTGCAAGCAATATAGAAAACATAGATCTTGAAACATTGTAAGTAGTAACCACATCCTTTAGAAACAAAATCCACTTACTTTTAAAGTAAAATCCCAATGCATATGCATCGAGAATGACTGTCCTAAAAGTAAATTGTAATTGGTCACTTTAAAACTGTATGTAGATTTATATTTTTTAAATGTCTGGTGGCATGTAGTCATAATGTATTTTTCAGTTTTATATTCATTATTCTTCTATTAAATTTCCAGAGGGAAAGAAAATAAATGACCTCCTACTGAGGGATATTTTACCATGAGACCAATTGTAAAAAATAACTGAGTATTGTGCCTGAGAATATACCTTTCCTAAGTTCTAGTTCTCTATTAACTTTAATTTATGGCGGTTGAAAAATATACAAGGTGAAAGGAGGTCTCCAAATATGTTATACCGCATTTTATCCAAAGGAAGATGGTAGTGTACATGAATTATTTAGTTGGTATTACTAAATTTTGGAAGTTTTTTCTTAATTTTTGGTTGGCAGCAAGAGAGTATTTGTTTCAGATGCATTCAGAGTACACGGTTATTTAGCTTTTTCCAAGGTGGATAAGTCTTGGCAGTCAAGGTTTATATTTAACCATACGATGGGCAACTTGAATCAACTAAAAAAGCGGTAGATTTATAGATAGTATACAGGGCCATGGCTGGAACAAAAAGAGTTACTAGGTAAATATTCATCGAATTAATTGCATGGGCAATGTTCCTGCCAATGCTGTAATTAATGCGTATCTAGTCGCATCTCTAGCTCCAGAATCCATGGCATCAAGATAACTAAGAACAACGAAAACATGTGTCGAGAATTGAGTTCTCTACATGTGTTCCTTAGTCCTCTTGACTGACCAGATCCTACCTTTTCATACTCCTGTGTTTCTCAAACCACTTTTCCCCAGTCCAGCTGCTAGGCAAGACCTGTTCTTACTGTTCTAGTGAGTTTGAGTGTTCACACATAGACTAAAACGAGAAGCGAGTTAGAAATGTGACCTATGTGAAAAGAAGTACTCTGAAGAGAGTCCTGCTTTTAATCCTTGCCTCTACCTTCTCCCTTCTCTATTGTAGTGATCAATGATTAATTGGTTTGTGATTGTTACGTGGTAGATTGTTCTCTACCGTGTAAGAGAAGGTGGTAAGGATATACAAAGATGTAAACTTCAACTGTGGCTGTATGTGTGTGATGTGTGTGTGCAAGTTTTTGAGGAGAGGTGAGGGAAGAAGACACAGGTTGAAAGAGAAAGTAAACTAAAGAAAAACACAATAACTGACAGGGTCCGATGAAGTAGCACAGGTAATAAATGCTACAGAGTTTATTAGAAAGAATAATTTTTTCCATCCAGAGGGATCAATCTTCTCTGAGGAGGTGGCATTTTCATTACCCAAAACATGCAGGATGGGGAGGGGTTTTATATGTGCCAATTAGGAAAAGAGATACTTCATTGAGGGAAAAGACGACTTTTTAATGGCATAGTAGATAATGACGGGGAACAGAAGGAAGAAAAGTCAAGGGGCATACCAAGAACAATGCAGACCAAAATGGAGTTTTATTATTAGAAAGATGTGAAGAATGGTAGATAAGGTCAAATTGTTGAAGGCTATTGTTTAAAAAGGCAGGCTAAAGAATTTGGAGATGATTGGGAGTCATGTGATTTAAGCAAGAAAATAAAACAATGAGTGGTGATTCTGGAAGTTAAATTTGGTAGTTGCAAGGGCAATAGGACTTTATCATCCCACGTACGTTCAAAGTTTTGAGGAAATTGTGGTAAGATCCAACCATTAACTAAAGGAATTTATTTTAAGAAATGCTGTGAAAGAAAGTAGACTTCCTTTTGTATTCATATCAGTATCTTTTCTCAAAATCGTGTAGCCAAAGGGACTAGGAGACAAAATAGTACAGCGATTAAGAGTATGAGCTTCTAAGTTTCACTTCTTGAGTTCAAATCCTAGCTCAGTTACCACTTACTGGCTGTGTGACCTCAGGCAAGTCACTAAGCCTCTCTGTGTCAGTTTTTCATTTGTAAAATGGGAACAATAATAACACTTAACATCATTGGGTTTTTATTACTAAATGTTGTTGATATATAAAAAAACACTTAGAATAGTGCTTGGCACATCGTAAGTACTACACAAATATTCTATTTCTATAGAAGAAGTATACATATATGTGTACCTATATTTAAAATAGCTATTTTCTTATTAGAAAGTAGGATAAATTCATCACAGAAAAATTAATACAACTAAGAAAAGATAATCTATTACCCGCAAATTGCAACTGTTAATTTTTTGAGACACTATACATTTTTCCATATCACTAAATAAACGTTTACATCATTTTTTAAATGGGTACAAGAGTATTTCACTGGATGGATGTTGATAATTTTTAACCCATACCCTATTGGTGAGCAGGTAAGCTATTTCAATAGAGGCTATGGCGAACATTCTTGTAGCTTAATATCTGTACTGATCATTGTTGCCTTGAGATAAATTATTAGAAGTAGAATTAGTGGTCTAAGTGTAAGAATATGTTTGTATTTGCATATGTACTGCAGAACTCTACCCCATCCACTGCCAACCCCAGCCCCAGGGGTATTCCAACTTACTTGCTTACCAGTAGTATATGAGAGGACCCAATTCCCCGTACTATAGCTATTGTATGACACCATCATATTGTAATACAAGATATTTTTCTAAATCTTTGCCATATCAATAGGTGGGATATTACACCTCACTGTTTGAATCGCATTTCTGTGGTTCCTAGTGAAGTTCAACATTTTTAATAGACTTAGAGGTCAGTTATAGTTTTCTTTCGTGAATTGTCTGTTTCTGATCCTTGTTCTTTATTTTCTGTCGAGTTTTGGTCTTTTTTCCTATTGATCTGTGACAATGGTTTTATCTTAAGAGTGTCTGTGAAATTATTTAGGATGGATTGTTTGGGATTTTGATTTTTCTTTTGCCTGTTTGATTTTTTATGTAAGGAAGTTTTACATTGTCGTGAATTTGTCTATCACTTTATGGTTTTTAAATGAAAATTATAACTTTTACATCAAAATTATAAGAACATTTACTCATATTTTCACTATTTTTATGATTTTATTTTTTACGTCTAAAATTTCATTCCTGGTATTCTGTTTGGAATTGTATGAGATAGGAATTTTGAAATTGAATTAAAACTCAATCAAATATTTTTTATACTTTTAAGTATGAAAGGTTCAAAGTTCAGCATTTAACAGTAAATTCTTTGGAAATAATGCTGATTTATCCCACAGATTGCTACTTACTAGAATTGGCAGTTTTCTATTACTATTTTTTTTTAAAGATTTTATTTTTTTCCTTTTTCTCCCCACACCACCACCCCCCCCCGTACATAGTTGTAAATTCTTCATTGTGGGCCCTTCTAGTTGTAGCATGTGGGACGCTGCCTCAGCATGGTTTGATGAGCAGTACCATGTCCGCACCCAGGGTTCGAGCCAACAAAACACTGGGCCGCCTGCAGCGGAGCACGCAAACCTAACCACTCGGCCACGGGGCCAGCCCCTCTATTACTATTTTTAATCATTATAACAACTTATTTTATCTGTGCCTCTATTTTTAAAATGAATGAAAAATCTACCAAAATATAGAAGTTATTACAGTTATATGAAGATCATTTAATCATGATTTTAGATAAATCATCATCCAAACATTTATTCAATAAGCAAACTAATTTACCTTGTGGTCCCTATATAATAGACAGTGTTGAATTAACAAATGTGAAATAGCATTTTTTTGTTTTCAGAATATGTTTATATGCATGCATTTCATTTATATTATTTCATATTAAAGTTGACTTCTAAATGTGTGTCTTGTTAATGATAATGAGTATTATGGGTATAGACTGTTCTTACAAAAATGAAAACTTTTGAAAAGTAATGAGTTTCGTACTCCATTTATCAAGTAATATGTTAGATTTTGAAAGATAGCAGAAAGTATGTTTTGGGGAGGAAGAGAAAAGGAAAGAGTGGAGTTTGAAGTTGGGAAAAACTAGATGTTAAATGCCATGTTTTTTCCCCTACTAGTAACCTTAGGAATATTATTTATAGTTTTGAGCCTTAATTTCCTCATTTGTTAGTTGTAGAAAATTATATTTATTTCACAGGATCATGGATGAGATTAAGGGAGCTAATATAAGTAAAATCTGTCACATACTACCTGAAGCATTTTGTCAATCTAAGTTATAATAGTAATTTTATTATTGCTAATATTTTGAAGGAAGAACCAGCCACCCAACCAGTATGATCCATTTACTTATTTTTGTTTAGCATTTAAAACATACCAAATAATACTCTTCCTGTGTGGTAACTTTGGAAAAGGCAAAAATATATTAACAATTTAAAAAAATTCTTTAATTGATAACATCCCCCAAAATCATGGTTAATAATTTGGTGCATGTATTTCCAATCATCTAAAGAATATGTGTATGTATTTTATGTGTACATACTGATATGTAAAATATACACAGAAAATTGAAGACGTAATTTATGCATGGTATATAACGTTTTACTAATTAATATGTCATGAATATTTTTCAATATAATAGAATGTTTTTCATGATATGTACTTTAATGAATGCAAAGTATACCATTATATGGATGTAATTTATTCTATTTGGCAATTCCACTTTTTCATTAGTATAAATGACACAATTGAGCATTCTTGTCACATGTCTATATGTATATCTCTGATATTCCCCTAGGAAAATTCAGAGAAGTAGAATTTTGTAGTTGAAAGCAATGAATACTTTTAAAACTTTTGAAATATTTTCATGTAATCTTTTAAATCGAAGGATAAGAGACTCATAGGAAAGAACACAAATCATAAGAATAGAAGTTGATAATTTTTTTAAAAAAATTAGCATCCACTTGCTACTAGCACCCAGATCAAGAATTAGAACGTTACCCCGGTTATTAACCCCCTCCCAGCCCAAGGATAAGCACTCTTCTGACTTCTAATACCTATGTTAGTTTTGCCTGCCTTTGAAATTAATATAAATGGAATCATACAGTATATGCCCTTACGTTTGACTTCTCCTGTTCAATATTATTTTTGCGAGATTCTTCCCTGCTGTTGCATGTACCATAGTCTGTTTACTTATCCTCTTTACAGTATTCCATTGTGTGACTATGCCACAGTTTATCCATTCCACTGTTGGGAGACATTTGAGTTGTGTCTAGTATGAGGCTATTATGAATAATGCTGTTGTGATGTACATGTCCGTTACTGCTTATATATACACATTTCTTTTGAATATACTTGGAAGTAGAATGACTGGATCATATGATACATGTATGTTTGCTTTTGGAAATACCGCCCAACAGTTCTCCAACATGATTGTACCAATTCGCCCTTACCAGCAGTGTATAAGAGTTCCAGTTGTTCTACATCCTTATCAAGAATATGTGTTTTCAGTTTTTTTCTCTTTGGCCATTCTGGTGGATGCAAACTGTTATCTCATTGTGTTTCAATTTGTAATCCTGTGATGATTAGAACCATTTTTATATTCGCTTACGTGAAATTTTTGAGCAAATCTTTCGCCCATTTAAAAAAGAATTAGTTAACTATCTTTTTCTCATAGATGTCGGAGTTCTTTGGATACAAGTCTTTGGGCAGATGCATGCATTGCGAATATCTTCTTCCAACCTGGGCCTTGTTTTTTTCTCTTTGTGGTATCTCTTGATGAATGAAGTTCAATTTATCAATCTCTTCCTTAGTATCTAGTGTTTTTTATGTCTTGTTTAAGAAATAATCCCTGACTCTAAAATCATCAAGATATTTTCCTATATTTTCTTTTGAGAACTTTATTATTTTGCCTTTTACATTGAGGCCTATAGCAATCTGGAATTGATTTTTTTGTGTGTATGGTGTAAAGTAGGAGTAAAGATTCATCTTTTTATATGAATAGCCAGTTAACCTGGAACCATTTATTGAAAAGATCATCCACTCTCCACTTAACTAAAGTGGCACCATTGTCATAAATTAAATAAATATATATAATCTATTCTCACAGCAATACCACCCAGAATTAATTATAATAAATATTGATATCTGATTGTAAACATTCTTGAACTTTGTTATTCTTCAAGATTGCCTTGCGTCTTCTTGGTCCTTTGCATTTCCATGTAAATCTTAGAATTGGCATGTCAATTTCTATTATAAACTAGCTGCTGCAACTTTGATTGGAATTGCATTGAATTTACAGATTATTTGAAGAGAACTTGTATCTTTCCAATATTGGACCTTCCAATTGGTTCCTTCAGTTGGCTCCTTCCTACAGAGGAACAAGATATATTCCTTTATTTATTTAGCTTTTCCTTAATCTCTCCATAATGTTTGTAGTTTTCAGGGTAGAAGTCTTGCTTTTTGGTATGAATTATCAAATTCCTTCCTACAAATATGAGAATTTATTCCCCAAGAAACATCATAAGAGTGCTTCTTTTCCAGAACATTGACAAACACCTTTTGCAAAAGCCAATATAATAGGCAAATGGTGGTATATCATTACTGTTTTAATTTGCATTTCATTGATTACTTAGCAGTTGGACTTTTATTTATTGGCTGTTTGCATTTTTTCTCAAATTCCTGTTTATATTCTTTATCCAGTTTTCTAGTAGATTATCCATCTCTTTTCATGCCTTGAAAGATCTTCTTATATGTAAGAATATTACCCTTTGTCTGACAGGTGCTGCAAATATTCCCAGTTATCATTTGTTTTTAGTTCTGCTAATTGGCCTTAATTTCTAAATGAACAATGCAAATGTTATATTAAATAGTTTATTCACATTCCTCTCTGCTTCCAAAGGAATTTCCCACTCCAATATTTTATTCTAGTTCTGTTATTATTAACTTTTTTACACTTTTTTAATTCTCTAGAAGATTTTTGGTGTAAGATGAAGTCAGTATTTACCATCTACTTATTTCAAAAACAGACACCTCTGTTTATCTTAATATTAAAACTTCTACACATTTGAAATTAAAAGTTGGAAATTGAGAGAAAAGGAAGCTAATCTTATGTGAAATTAGGTCAAGATTTGGTTAGATTCTAAATTAACATAGAAGGGAATGGATGTGGTTGTTTTTTTCACCACAGGGAACATGTTGCGTGAAGAGCATGGTTTTATAATACTAAAAAAGATTATGGGGAAAAATGATGCATTTTACTAGTAAAGTGTTTTTGTGTCTGCATTTTGCTAAGAATGTGAAGTAGTAAATATAATAGTAAATTATTTTAAAAACACGTAGAAACTTACACAAAACTTACTCTTATTTACATCATAAATTATTCACACCTACTATCTTTTTCCATAAACTATATAGAAGCAGCCATCAACTCCTGAAGACTGTTTTGAAGGGGAGGGAAAAAGCATACAAATTATGTGTTAGAAGCTCTCAAATTACACCTGACCATTAAATAAGTGGTATTGTCATAGGAAAATAGTCACAGGATTTTTGACTGGTGACTTTAGATATGTTAGATCATATTAATAATCATTTGTTATTAAAGTATATAAAATATAATTTCTCACCAGTATTTTTTGGTAAGAAGAAAAGCTAGTAGTTTTCCTTTCTAAATTAAAGTATTTATTTGCAAAGATGATACACTTATATTTTTCAAAAATTAAAAAATATAGTGAAAAATCTCCCACCCCTTCCACCATCTGCCCTACTATCACCAAACATTGATTTTAGTTCCGGGAATATGTCTACAAGATAAATTCCTAGAAGTAAAAGTTCTGGGTCAAAGATTACATGTATTTGATAAATATTGCTGAATTATCTTCCACAAGGGCACACCAATATGTACATCGGCCATGTATAGCACTGTGTATTTTCCACAACTTTGGCAGCATAGTGTGTTTCAAACCTGGGTTTTTGTGAGTGCAATAGATGAAATTTTCAGATCTCTCATTATGAGCAAGGCTTAGCTTCTTTTTGTATGTTTAAAATACATTTGTGTTTTCTTTTTTGTGACCTGTCCTTAACTTTTGTCCAATTTTCTTTTGGGTTGTTGGTCGTTTTCCTTATTAATTTTCAGGAGCTCTCTTAAGTGCTAGGAAAATTAGTCCCTTATCTGAGATGTGAGTCACAAATCCTTTTTTTCGCAATTTATCATTTGAGTTTGCTTTTAGTTTTCTATGCCATGCAGAAGTTTCTGATTTTTATGTAGTCTGATTTACGAATATTTTTGTCTGTTAATTAAAGATGTTTAACTTGAGGATAAAATTACATTTTTTATGTCGTTAACATCTCTGGACATGTATTGGTTCTTACGTTAGAAAAAAAAGAAATGAATCCTGAATTTGGAAATTGTTTGTCTTTGATTCAACAGATATTTATTGAAGTCCTATCAGGTGTAGGAACTCAGTTCGTCCACAAATCAAAGCTCAATGAGGGAGGTCAATGTAAATAATAAATTAAATAGTGTAAGGTAAATGCTATGAATGGTGGGAAGCACAAGATCTGTGAGGATATACCTAATGCAGATGCCAGAGCTAAGCTGAAAACTTCTTGTGTTCCACAATCTCATTATAAGCTATCATTTAAGGATTCCAAATATTAGTCAAATCTCACTCATTCCCTATTTTCTGTCAAGCATTATTCTATCTCAATAACCAGAAAGGGATGTGTTGGGAGGATGAGAAGGAAACCAACAATCTTAGTTAAAAGTTCTACAGATTTCCGTGCTTATATATGAAGCCTAAATGAAACGTGAACTACTTTGCGATCAGATATAAATGAGTTCATAGCTCAATTTTAGAGATTTTAAGCAAATATGATGGTTTTTATCTCCCGTAGCTTCAGAATCTAGAGGCTCTTAGATTTTGTAAGTTGAGCTGTAAAATGCTTTTACATGTACTTGTGAGTAGAAAATGATCCAATAAAAATAAACTGTTTAGTTACTTCCTTATAAATGCAGCAAAAGATAGGTTGAGGGCAATATTAGATTATATATTATATACATGGAATTACATTTGTGATATTAACTATCGCACATACTTTTACACACTCACACACACATAAATATGGTTGAGCACCATAGATTTCTTTATGGGTTAGAACTCATGAAATACAAATAGGCCTTTATCTAATACTGTGTTTACTTGGCTTTATAGCAGGGTACAAGGAAGACACAACAGATATAGCATCACGATTCATTATTTATGGACAAACATTCCATGCTACTCACACATGTTTCTTCTTTTGACTCCTCACCTACACAGAGAAAGGCTGCCAGGGATGAAAACCAAGGTTTGTGCAGGTCACCTTAAATAGGAGCCATAACATCAATTTCCCTTCCATCTTTTACACCATTTTAGTCGTATAGTCCCAATGTCTGTATTCCAACTCACGGCTGCCCCCTTTCAGATACAGTTCCATACAACAAACAAGGCGGGCCCCACATTTCCCATTCATCCTAAATTTTGTATTCCAAGGAAACATTGTTGTGAGAGCCTGAGATCAGTCCTGGGCTGGTGTGCGTCAGCCCAGAGTGGTTGTTAAACCTACATTCATGCGTTCACATACATTTTACATAATACATATAAATGTATTTACAGTATTTCAAAATACATATTGTTTATGTATAATACGAGCACATGTAAAATTCCTTCCCCTATACATTAATTGATTGGTTATTTTGTCCATTAATTTATCTCTTTTTCACCCTACATCTCTTGGGTCCAATTAACATAATGTTCATAGTTAGTTCTTTTAAAAGTATCTAAAACAATTGTTCCAAAATATGGGGCATTGTTTAGACAGTGCACTAGTATATTAGTATGCTTAGCTAGTTTACTTTTAAAATGTTCTCTATCATTCATAGTATCATGATAATATTATTATATAATAGATGCATATTGTAACATTTGTGTTCATATTACAACGTTATGTTCATATTATTAGAATAGTATTAATAATATCATTAAAAGTTGCCAATGCAGGTTTACATGTTTTATTCCTGTGTACCTATTTTAGCTCTTGATAATCTGAAGAAAAAGGCTTTGTTCTTGTTTATCCTGTCTCTCTACTTACACTTGAGCTTGAGTAATAATCAGTAACATTTAATGACTTTATTTTCATTCGCTAACATGCAGAGCACTGCTCTAAGCTATTTACATGGATTACTTTATTTAATCCTTACAGTGACCCTATGATGTAGATACTATCGTTGTCCCCATTTTATAGAGAAAGCATTGAAAGTTAAGGAAAACTTGGCTAATGTGCTGGAAGAGACCTGGAACCAGGATTTAAAACCAAGCAGCCTGACTCTAGACCTCACAGTGTTGAACAATATGTCATACTGTTTTCCAAATTATTTCACATTTCTCAACCCTGATGTCATCATCCATTTATAAAATTGGGGTAATGATAGTGTCTATATCATAGGGTTGTTGGGTGGATTAAAGAGGCAATAAATGTGAAACTTCCAAACATGGTGCTTGGCACATAGTAAGCCCTTAATAAAAATAACCAACAATCATTGTTATATTCTACTCTACTTCAGATGTTCTTTTTACTTCTTCTTCCAATCATCTGATACTGTTTTACTTGATTATACCAGGACCTGCAAACTATAGCTCACAAAAATGCTCGCCTCACCCGTTTTCTTTGTATATAAGAGAATTTGCTTGTACAATTACAAGTTAGAAGCAAGTGTGAAGGCAGAGTGGCTGACATATAATACACATCACACCATTAGGTTTAATAAGTGAATGGTTAAGTAAAGAATACTCTCCTTTATTTTTGTCGATTGGAGTTTTGTGTGCATTTGTGTGGGTGTGTGCTTTGAATTTCCAAAAAAGGCTTATTGTCTTCAAAGCATAGAATTTTGGAAAGACTATTGATCTATGATTTGTAATATATAAATTAAATCCTAACATGGAACACATATAAGTAATCAATATCATGCTGTTAAAATACCAAATTCAGTAAATTTCTATTACATTTTATGGCAAGTAACTTTAAAAATATTTCTTTTTCTTATTTAAATTTATTCCATGAGAATCTTTTACATTTTTTTCCCTTGCAGGTTTCTAGAGATTTACCTGAGAAACAAGGAGAAATTGAGGCTCATATAAAAGACCTTGGACAGTTTGAAGAACAGTTAAATCATCTGCTTCTGTGGCTGTCTCCTATTAGAAAGCAGTTGGAAATTTATAATCAACCAGATCAAACAGGACCATTTGACATTAAGGTAAGGACTTTTGGCTTTAAATATTGTTTTCCGAAGGAACGGCAGTATCACTGAACTGAGTTTCTCATTCATTATCATCATCGTTGTTTTTGTTATATTAATTATTATTTAACTAGCATTTTTTATTTTTTCTTCCAGCGTTTATTGGCAATAATGTATTCATTAAACTCATCATCAGAATGCCTTCATCATATTTGTTACTACAATCCATTTTCCATCCCTACTTTAGTTGCACTTAATATGTGTTCGTAAACTCCTTATCTAAGACTGAAGTCATTTAGGAGAGGAGATGCCTACAACATACAGTATAAGCTCTTTAGTAGACATTATAAAACTCTCTCAGATGGACCCCGGTTTACCTTTCTATCTTCTTATTCTTCCAACCACCTCCCTTTATATTCTA
Organism: Equus quagga; assembly: GCF_021613505.1. Taxonomy (NCBI): domain Eukaryota; kingdom Metazoa; phylum Chordata; class Mammalia; order Perissodactyla; family Equidae; genus Equus; species Equus quagga. The sequence goes on from NC_060276.1 coordinate 97,346,614, forward strand.
GCCATGATAGCTTATATGATATCTTTATATGCATATGGTTTTCTGCCATGTCTGTGTTTTTAACCTTCTCTCTTCTTTAAATGACTTCTTTCTCTTTTTTTGGCATGATGAATTTTCCTCCATCCTTTGAGACTGAGTTCAATGTCATTGCTTCTTCAAAGCTTTCTTCCATACCCCAAGTAGAGGAAAAACCCCTTTTAGGATTTCTTATAAGCCTCTGTAGCCATCTCCTATAGCCTTTCTACATTGATTTACACTTAAATTTTACAGACCTGAGTACCTCATTGAACTGTTCTTTGCATACACAGGGCATCTTCTTACATAGCTCCCTTATCTCGCCCATTTCTGAACACTCCCATCCCAGGGCCCAGCATAAGGTGGGTACTTGTTAGTATTTTTGAATCAATGAATAAAGATGATAATGAGGCAACCAGAATGGTAATGAAATGCTGCAGGTAAGCCTAGGGCTCCAGACAAACATGCCAGTTGGACACCACCGTCTCCTCCTTTTCTTGTCCCTGTACACACTGATTGTTCCTATCTTTTCTCCCTTCTCAGGAGCATGTTATGAGGACTTGTACCAACATAATGCCCTGTTTTATATCTCCTATGGGCCAACAACATTAAGTAGCCAATCAGATAAACCAACTCAATTGAAAGTACAACCTATTAATTAATATAATGATGGACAATTTCAGACTAGTTAAGTAACATCTTGGAGTAAAGTTTTTCTTTTAATTCATTGACCCAAATCATTCAATTTATTAACTTTGTGGGATTGTAACAAGCTAACATTTCTAACTATCTAGTTGCTGTTTTCCTAGGAGATAAGGCAAGGATAAAAGGAAGTGTGAGGATCCTCTAGAGAGGAGAAAGTGAAAGTTTAGGAAGGACAGGCTTGAGTGAGGATAAGGAGAGAGAGAGAGAAAGAGGTTTGATACAACTGAAATGAGTTGTATTTGCAAAGTGTACCCCACTAATTTTACCTTCCTGACATTTCTATCTGCCGTTCTGATCGCTCCCCCCAAGACCGGGTGATATTGTGTAAGTCACAGGTGGACATCTTTTCACCTGCAAAACCCAGGCTACTCAACCAGTGGCATGGTCTTGGCTTCAGTCTGATGATTAAGCTCAAGTCACAATAGGCTTTACTCAGAACAAATTTAGTTAGCTATAAGAAAGTATACAGGACAGGTAACAAAACAACCTGCACAATGATGGCACAGTGGAGGTCTTCACACCAGGACATAGCTTCTGATGCACCAGTCTTCCTGCATTTGAGTCATGTGTGGTCACAGGGACAAGACTGGGTAAATGCAAAGCCACATCATCATTCGGGGAAGCCACCAGTTTTGGAATCTCTTCAGTTTTTCCACCTTCCTAGTACATGGTGTCCTTGGAGGTCTTTGAGTAGCGCCCATTCTCCAGTGCAACTGCATCTCATCAATATTTATTTTTCATTGCTCAATAAATAATCTCAACAAAGAGTACAGTTACTTGGTCCAATAAACAATAACCTCAGCCAGATTCTCAATTATCTTGGATCTAATATATTCTTCAATATTTCTTGATTTAGTATTACAAAGAGGAAAGGCCATAAACTCTTTATTCCCGACCAAAAATAGCTGTTTGTAATTCACAGATAAAAGCACATTCCGTTACTTTAAATATAATTTTCAGTAAAAATGTGCCTCTTCATTAAAATAATGAAAAGTATATTTACTGTTAGCCATCTATCATGGTACATGGAATATATTTAAGAGAAAAGATAACAAAATCCTCTGATACAAATAGATATTGTTGACTGAACCAAGTGACTTTTGTCCCAGTCTGTGGCCCCCAGAATGGTTCTCAAATATTGAAAACTTGCATTGGGCCTTTGTTTGTTCATGGCCCGTGGATTCCTGTCAAATGAGTCCTTGCAGTTGGGGTGAAAGCCACTCTCAGCTGTATTAATCGCGTTCCTTTATCAAAGCTACAAGTCACCACTCACTGCTGCGTGTAGTTTCAGAGAGTCCTGATATTTGCCTCCTGCAGCTTGGTCTAAATCACTGAGGGGAGAGGTACCTGCTTTTTCCCTGGCAGTCAAACTCCTTGGCTTCAGTCCTCTGTGCATATTCTGAGTTTTTCATCTCTGGAGTACAGATTTCAAAAATATTCCTTTAGCCTTTTTCTTCTGCTTGTGGCTGTATCCAATTCAAAAAAGATAATAAAACCGTGTAATGATGACTTGAGAGATTCTCCTCAAGCTTCTTAGACCCCTAGCTTGTAAGCGGGAAATAGTGACCTGTGAATAGTGTGAATAATTTGCTAAGGTACCTAGTCCTTTATCTCTCTTTGTCTAGCCTCTATCTATATTCACTGTCTAATAAATGATTTATTAAGATTGCACAGAATTCTTCTGCTATAAGATAGCTGATTTCAGTCTTTACAGCTCGCTATAGCCTTCTGCTTAAAGAGATTAAACTTTTTTCTTTCAGTTAAAAAAAGATGAAAAAATGGACTTTGCTTAACTTTAAACTACTGGCAACCCAAAATAAAGTTTCTAAATAGTTTTGAGGACATGCCCATTTTGTAACACAGAGAAACACCTTTTACAAATCTTAGGGATGAGTTAATACAAAGAAAGTAGATGCACAAGGAGCCTCCATTTTCCTAAATTTAAAGAAAATGTCTTTGTCTGGCCATGGTGGCCATGGCTACCTCTGAAACAAGGGGCCTAAGGCCTTATCAGTCAGGGCATTGACTAGACTTATCAGTCTAGTCAAACTCTGAGCACCTGTTGGAAAAATATGTAATACCCTCTGTGAGCCTCAGTTTTGCCTGTTTGGCACTTCATGCTTATTGATGAAATGCAGCTAGCTGTGTAATGAAACTCAAATAAAAAAAGCCTTAAGGGCTCTGTTCTAATACATTGTTTATGCTGGAGTGAAAATTGTCTGCACATCGCTTGCTTTGTGCAATTTACTCCCGAAATACTCCTATTCAGGAAATCCTGCAAATAGCAATATTCATCTTGAAAACCACCTCCCAGAACCCTTAGCAAGCTGAGAAACACGATCAATGAGCTCCTGATGTAGAGGGGGAAAATTAGGCGTAATTCCAGCCGTTTCCCATCAGTCAGCCCACTAGAAGGCACGCCTTTGGATTTTGATTTTCAAATGTACTCTCAATTTAGACATAAAATATGTTGATTTCAGATTTCAGAAATGATAATTCAATGCTAAGAACCAGGGGCCAGTTAAAATGTCTATAAAGGGTCTTAGTTTTTAATCTTTAATGAGTACTTTCAACAATGAACTGGAGGTATACTATTTAACTGACGTAAAATTCCCTAACTACTGCTTCCCAAACTTTTTATTAAAATATGAGATGGGGGAGAGAAACACATAATTTTATATTAAGTCTTATTGACTGAAATACTTTCATATTGATGACAGGGAGGGTTTCTGCCTCCTTTCAGGGATGACTTTCCTTCCGTGGGCTATAAATAAACATGACGTACTGGCTCTGCTGGCTTTTCCTTACCATGTAGGAAACTTAATTGCCCATAATGTCAAATCCACACTAAAAACTACCAAAGAACACAGTTGTAGTTACTGAACGGTAAAGTATCTGAGCTAAAATTCTTCTCTGCATGTTTTCATGTTGCTGTGAGTGTTATCACAGAAAAAATTGCCCCGGACAACTTAATAGGCAAAGAAGACTTTATTTAAGACCATTGCAATAGAGAAGAGAGATTGAACTCAAATCCACTGAAACAAAAGGCAGGAGAGTTTTTAAGCATTGGGATGAGCTGGTGGAAATGTACTGGAGGACGTTAGCAGGGAGGTTGGTCAGTGAGATTAGGCCCTTTGTGTTTGCTAATTGTCACTTATTGAAGGTAGGCTACTATCCTCCCATAGAGACTGGGAGACAGGGTGCTATCCTTCCTGATATTTACATTTCAAAGGGAAGGCTCCCAGGTCCTTGAGAAAGACATTTCTGGGTTGTAGACGATTTACCTCTCAATGGAGCCGAGAAGGAATTTAAAACGGAAAGTTTTCTAAAGTAAACGCACTAAGAAAAGAGAGGTTGGGCCTATAATCAGGAAGAAACCTGTCTAAAGTTGAGTCAAACTAAGGAGAATGTTAAGCCCATCTTTGTCAGTTTCCTCTTTTGTTCAAGGAAAACCAGGTTTCTCATTGAATGACTTAGGGAAAGCTAATCCATGTAGTTCATTTCAGAAGTTTTCTGTTGTTGAAGAACTAGTTGAACTGACTCTGAGACTTGCTAGTAGAGAATATTTACTGGATGATGTGAGCAGTAAGGTACTTAATGAGGCAGAATTTTCTATGGAAGTAAGAAGAAAAACAAAGATTAATGATTGGAGCAGACTGTAAACCCAGTTTCTGAGTTCAGAGAGTATCCAATTAAGACGATTCCTAGATGGGTTAGAAACACCTTCTGATGGTAGAGTGAGGATGACAGCGGCCATTTGATGACAGTTTGAATGTTTTGGGTGATGGCACAGACATCAGAGAGATTTTGATAAGGTTGTCCACAGTCATGTTTATTTCCTGGAGCAGAGCATGAAGGGTGTGGAAGTTCCAGTGAACATCCTGAGTGTCCCCACACCGCAGCAGCTCCAGGCATGAAGGTTGTCCATACGTAATCTACTGTGCTGGTGAGTGGTGAGTTCTTTGAAGTATTTATCAAGTTGTCCAGCTTCAGCGTTCAGGGCTTCTGTAGATCCTGGGGGGAAAGTTTGACTATAAGACAATATAAAGTCCCAATAAGGATCTGGGCAGTCAGCTTTTAGTTCTCAGTGATGCCAAGTCAGGAGACTAGGAGAAATCTTGGAAGCATTAGTTTAGAGAGTTGTAGCCAGATATTGAAGGAAACTACAAAAACTGAAAATTTGGTAAGAACTGGCAAAATGTGTAAGACAGGAAAATCCAGTCCAATTTAAGGGCAGGTAACAAAATCATGTAGTTAACAAGGAAATGCAAAAGAGCACAAAGGCAATGAACATGACTAGAATCTGATAACCCCCAAGTTATGCTCTAGTTTTCTATGGAAACAAAAGTTTTTTCTACAATCACCTCCCATTTAATCAAAGATGCTCAAAGTAAGATTATTCTTGTTTATAAAATAAGGCTAGACTTTTTATTTACATAGGTGCAGCAAGGATAGTCGTTGGCCACATAGGCCTTTTAAAGTTGGTTTTGCTGAAAGTTTTCATAAAGAATCTCAGATTTAAGGGGCCGTGCTGGTGGCACAGTCGTTAAGTTCACACGCTCTGCTTTGGTGGCCTGGGGTTCACAGGTTCAGATCCTGGGCATGGACCTAGCACCACTTGTCAAGACACGCTGTGGCATCATCCCATGTAAAACAGAGGAAGGGGGCCGGCCCGGTGGCGCAGCAGTTAAGTGCGCACATTCCACTTCAGCGGCCCGGGGTTTGCTGGTTCAGATCGTGGGTGTAGACATGGCACCACTTGGCACACCTTGCTGTGGTAGGGGTCCCACATATAAAGTAGAGGAAGATGGACACAGATGTTAGCTCAGGGCCAGTCTTCCTCAGAAAAAAGAGGAGGATTGGCAGCAGATGTTAGCTCAGGGCTAATCTTCCTAAAAATATATATATATATAAATAAAATAAAATAGAAGAAGATTGGCACAGATGTTAGCTCAGGGCCAATCTTCCTCACACACACACACACACACACACACAAAAGAATCTCAGATTTGACTTTTTTTAATTTTCTTTTTTAATTAATTTATTTTGTGGTAACATTGATTTATAACATTATATACATTTCACGTGTACATCATTATATTTCGATTTCCGTGTGGATTATATTATGTTCCACACCCAAAGACTAATTACCATCCATCACCACACACATGTGCCTAATTACCTCTTTCGCCCTCCTCCCTCCCCCCTTCCCCTCTGGTAACCACCAATCCAAACTCTGTTTCTATATGTTTGTTTATTGTTGTTTTTATCTTCTACTTAGGAGTGAGATCATATGGTATTTGATTTTCTCCCTCTGACTTAATTCACTTAGCATGATACCCTCAGGTTCCATCCATGTTGTCACAAATGACCGAATTTCATCATTTCTTATGGCTGAAGTAGTATCTTTATCCATGCGTCCCTTGATGGGCACCTAGGTTGCTTCTGAGTCTTGGCTGTTGTGAATAATGCCGCGATGAACATAGGGGTGCATATATCTTTAGGCATTCATGTTTTCATGTTCTTTGGATAAATACCCAGCAGTGGAATAGCTGGATCATATGGTAGATCTATTCTTAATTTTCTGAGGAATCTCCATACTGTTTTCCATAGTGGCTGTACCAGTTTGCACTCCCACCAGCAGTGTATGAGGGTTCCCTTCTCTCCACATCCTCTCCAACACTTGTTGTCTCCTGTCTTGTTAATTATAGCCATTCCGACTAGAGAGAGGTGATATCTCATCGTAGTTTTGATGTGCATTTCCCTGATAGTTGACGTTGAACATCTTTTCATGTGTCTGTTGGCCATCTGTATAGCTTCTTTGGAGAAATGTCTGTTCAGATCTTTTGCTCATTTTTTAACCGGGTTGTTAATTTTTTTGTTGTGAGATGTATGAATTCTTTGTGTATTTTGGATATTAAACCCTTATCAGACATATGGTTTGCAAATATCTTCTCCTAATTGTTAGGTTGTCTTTTCTTTTTGTTGATGGTTTCCTTTGCTGTGCAGAAGCTTGTTAGTTTGATGTAGTCCCACGTGTTTATTTTTTCTATTGTTTCCCTTGCCTGGTCAGACATGATATTTGAAAATATGCCACTAAGATGAATGTTGAAGTGTGTACTGCCTATGTTTTCTTGTAGAAGTTTAATGGTTTCAGGTCTTACATTCTAGTCTTTAATGCGTTTTGAGTTAATTTTTGTGTGTGGTGTAAGATAATGGTCTACTTTCATTCTTTTGTGTCTGTCTGTACAGTTTTGCCAACACCATTTATTGCAGAGACTTTCTTTTCTCCATTGTATGTTCTTGGCTTCCTTGTCAAAAATTAACCGTCCACAGATGAGTGGTTTTATTTCTGGGCTCTTGATTCCATTCCATTGATCTGTGTGTCTGTTTTTGTGCCAGTACCATGCTGTTTTGGTTACTATAGCTTTGTAGTATATTTTGAAATCTGGGAGTGTGATACCTCCAGCTTTGTTCATTTTTTCTTGGGATTGCTTTGGCTATTCAGGGTCTTTTGTTGTTCCATATAAATTTTAGGATTCTTTGTTCTATTTCTGTGAGAAATATTGTTGGAACCTTGATAGGGATTGCATTGAAACTGTAGATTGCTTTAGGATAATCTACAGGTATAGACATTTTACCTATGTTAATTTTTCCAATCCAAGAGCACAGAATATCTTCAACTTGACTGTATTCATTTATTATTTCTAAAAGTTTTTTAGTGGATTCTTTAGGATTTTCTATTTATAAAATTATGTCATCTACAAATAGTAACAGTTTCACGTCTTGCTTTCCAATTTGCATCCCTTGTATTTCTTTTTCTTGCTGATTCCTCTGGCTAAGACTTCCAATACTATGTTAAATAAGAGTGGTGACAGTGGGCATCCTTGTCTGGTTCCTGTTCTTACAGGGATAGCTTTCAGTTTTTCTCCATTGAGAATGATATTAGCTGTGGGTTTGTCATATATGGCCTTTATTATATTGAGGTACTTTCCTTCTATACCCATTTTATTCAGAGTTTTTATCATAAATAGATGCTGTATCTTGCCAAATGCTTTCTCTGCATCTATTGAGATGATCATGGGATTTTTCTTCTTCATTTTGTTAATGCAGTGTATCACGTTGATTGATTTGTGGATGTTGCATCCCTGGAATAAATCCCACTTGATCATGGTGTATGATCTTTTTAATGTTGTTGTGTTCAATTTGTTAGTATTTTGTTGAGGATGTTTGCATAAGTGTTATTGTCCTGTAACTTTCCTTTTTTGTTGTTGTCCTTGACTGGTTTTGGTATCAGGGTAATGTTGACCCTTATAGAATAAGGTAGGAAGCTTCCCCTCCTCTTCAATTTTTTGGAACAGTTTGAGAAGGATAGGTACTAAGTCTTCTTTGTGTGGTAGAATTCACCAGGGAAGCCATCTGGTCCAAGACTTTTATTTTGGAGGAGGTTTTTGATTACTGTTTCCATCTGCTTACTGGTGACTGGTCTATTCAAATTCTCTATTTCTTCTTGATTTAGTTTTGGAAGGCTGCATGATTCTAAGAAATTATCAAGTACTTCTAGATTATCCAATTTGTTGGCATAGAGCTTTTGTAGTATTCTCTTATAATCTTTTGTGTTTATGAGGTGTCCAGTGTAATTTCTCCTCTTTTATTTATGATTTTATTTGAGTCTCCTCTCTTTTTTTCGTGATGAGTCTAGCTAAAGGTTTGTCGATTTTGTTTATCTTTTCAAAAAACCAGCTCTTGGTTTCATTGATTTTTTTTTTATTGATTTGTTTAGTCTCTATTTCATTTCTTTCTGCTCTGATTTTTATTATTTCCTTCCTGCTTCTGATTTGGGGCTTTGTTTATTCTTTTTCCAGTACCTTTAGGTGCACTGTTAGATTGTCTTTTTGAGATTTTTCTTGTTTGTTGAGGCAGGCCTGTATTACTATAAACTTCCCACTTAGAACTGTTTTTGCTGTATCCCTTAGATTTGGGCATGTTGTATTTTCATTTTCATTTCTCTCCAGGTATTTTTTGATTTCTCCTTTGATTTCTTCATTGACCCAATTGTTGTTCAGTAGCATTTTGATTAATCTCCACATGTTTGTGGCATTTCTGATTTTTTCCCTGTAGTTGATTTCTAGTTTCATAGCTTTTTGGTCAGAAAGATGGCTGGTATTATTTCGATCTTCTTAAATTTCTTGAGACTTGTTTTGTGGCCTGATACGTGATCAGTCCTGGAGAATGTTCCATGTGCATTTGAAAAGAGTGTGTATTCTGTGGTCTTTGGATGGAATGTTCTGTGTCTATCAAGTCCGTCTGTTCTAATGTGTTGTTTAAGACCAATGTTTCCTTATTGATCTTCTGTTTGTATGATGTATCCATTGGTGTAAGTGGAGTGTTAAAGTCCCCGACTGTTACTGTGTTACAGTCTATTTCTCCTTTTATGTCTGTTAGGAAAACCTAAATATCTAAAGCAATTACTATGTTGGGTGCATAGATAATTACAAGCGTTATATTTTCTTGTTGGATTGTTCCCTTTATCATTATGTAGTGCCCTTCTTTGTCTCTTGTTACAGTTTTTGTTTTAAAGTCTATTTTGTCTGATATAAGTAGTACTACCCTAGCTTTCTTTTCTTTGCCATTTGCATGGGGTATCTTTTTCCATCCCTTCACTTTCAGTTTGTGAGTATCCTTAGATCTGAAGTGTGACTCTTGCATGCAGCATAAATATGGGTCTTGTTTTTTTATCCAAGCGACCACCCTATGTCTTTTTTTTTTTTTTTTTTTTATTAATGTTATGATGGATTACAAGCTTGTGAAATTTCAGTTGTACATTTTTGTTAGTCATGTTGTGGGTACACCACTTCCCCCTCCGTACCCTCCCCCCAGCCCCCCTTTTCCCTGGTAACCACCGATCAGATCTCCTTCTCAATATACTAATTTCCACCTATGAGTGGAGTCATATAGAGTTCTTCTTTCTCTGACTGACTTATTTCGCTTAACATAATGCCCTCGAGGTCCATCCACATTGTTGTGAATGGGCCAATTTCGTCTTTTTTTATGGCTGAGTAGTATTCCATTGTGTATATATACCACATCTTCTTTATCCAATCATCAGTTTCTGGGCATGTAGGCTGGTTCCACGTCTTGGCTATTGTAAATAATGCTGCGATGAACATAGGGGTGCAATGGACTCTTGAGATATCTGATATCAGGTTCTTAGGATAGATACCCAGTAATGGGATGGCTGGGTCATAGGGTATTTCTATTTTTAACTTTTTGAGAAATCTCCATACTGTTTTCCATAGTGGCTGTACCAGTTTGCATTCCCACCAACAGTGTATGAGGGTTCCTCTTTCTCCACAACCTCTCCAACATTTGTCGTTCTTGGTTTTGGATGTTTTTGCCAATCTAACGGGGGTAAGGTGATATCTTAGTGTAGTTTTGATTTGCATTTCCCTGATGATTAGCGATGATGAACATCTTTTCATGTGTCTATTGGCCATATTCATATCTTCTTTTGAGAAATGTCTGTTCATGTCCTCTGCCCATTTTTTGATCGGGTTGTTTGTTTTTTTGTTGTTAAGCAGTGTGAGTTCTTTGTATATTATGGAGATTAACCCTTTGTTGGATAAGTGGCTTGTAAATATTTTTTCCCAATTAGTGAGCTGTTTTTTTGTTTCAATTCTGTTTTCCCTTGCCTTGAAGAAGCTCTTTAGTCTGATGAAGTCCCATTTGTTTATTCTTTCTATTGTTTCCCTCAACTGAGGAGTTACAGTGTCCGAAAAGATTCTTTTGAAACTGACGTCAAAGAGTGTACTGCCTATATTCTCTTCCAAAAGACTTATTGTCTCAGGCCTAATCTTTAGGTCTTTGATCCATTTTGAGTTTATTTTGGTGTGTGGTGAAAAAGAATGGTCGATTTTCAATCTTTTGCATGTGGCTGTCCAGTTTTCCCAGCACCATTTGTTGAAGAGACTTTCTTTTCTCCATTGTAGGCCCTCTGCTCCTTTGTCGAAGATTAGCTGTCCATAGATGTGTGGTTTTATCTCTGGGCTTTCAATTCTGTTCCATTGATCTGTGGACCTGTTTTTGTACCAGTACCATGCTGTTTTGATCACTGTAGCTTTGTAGTATGTTTTGAAATCGGGGATTGTGATTCCGCCGGCTTTGTTTTTCTTGCTCAAGATTGCTTTAGCAATTCGTGGTCTTTTGTTCCCCCATATGAATTTTAGGATTGTTTGTTCAATTTCTGTGAAGAATGTTCTTGGGATTCTGATTGGGATAGCATTGAATCTGTATATTGCTTTAGGTAGTATGGACATTTTAACTATGTTTATTCTTCCAATCCATGTGCAAGGAATGTTTTTCCATCTCTTTATGTCATTGCCTATTTCTTTCAAGAAAGTCTTGTAGTTTTCATTGTATAGATCCTTCACTTCCTTGGTTAAGTTTATCCCAAGGTATTTTATTCTTTTCGTTGCGATTGTGAATGGGATAGAGTTCTTGAGTTCTTTTTCTGTTAGTTTATTGTTAGTGTATAGAAATGCTACTGATTTATGCACGTTAATTTTATACCCTGCTACTTTGCTGTAGTTGTTGATTATTTCTAATAGTTTTTCTGTGGATTCTTTGGGGTTTTCTATGTATAAGATCATGTCGTCTGCAAACAACGCGAGTTTTACTTCTTCGTTACCTATTTGGATTCCTTTTATTTTTTTTTCCTGCCGAATTGCTCTGGCCAGCACCTCCAGTACTATGTTGAATAGGAGTGGTGAAAGTGGGCACCCTTGTCTTGTTCCTGTCCTCAGAGGGATGGCTTTCAGCTTTTGTCCATTGAGTATGATGTTGGCTGTGGGTCTATCATATATGGCCTTTATTATGTTGAGGTACTTTCCTTCTATACCCATTTTACTGAGGGTTTTTATCATAAATGGGTGTTGGATCTTGTCGAATGCTTTCTCTGTGTCTATTGAGATGATCATGTGGTTTTTGTTTTTCATTTTGTTGATGTAGTGTATCACGTTGATTGACTTGCGGATGTTGAACCATCCCTGTGTCCCTGGTATAAATCCCACTTGATCATGGTGTATAATCTTTTTGATGTATTGCTGTAATCGGTTTGCCAAAATTTTGTTGAGGATTTTTGCATCTATGTTCATCAGTGATATCGACCTGTAGTTCTCCTTCTTTGTGTTGTCCTTGTCGGGTTTGGGGATCAGAGTGATGTTGGCTTCATAGAATGTGTTAGGGAGTTCTCCATCTTTCTCAATTTTCTGGAACAGTTTGAGGAGAATAGGTATTAAGTCTTCTTTGAATGTTTGGTAGAATTCTCCAGAGAAGCCGTCTGGTCCTGGACTCTTGTTTTTGGGGAGGTTTTTGATTACCGTTTCTATTTCCTTACTTGTGATTGGTCTATTCAGATTCTCCATTTCTTCCTGATTCAGTTTGGGGAGATTGTAGGAGTCTAGGAATTTGTCCATTTCTTCCAAGTTGTTCAATTTGTTGGCATATAGTTTTTCATAGTATTCTCTTATGATCTCTTGTATTTCATTGGTATCTGTTGTGATTTCTCCTCTGTCATTCCTGATTTTATTAATTTGCGCTTTCTCTCTTCTTTTCTTGGTGAGTCTGGCTAGGGGTTTGTCAATTTTGTTAATTCTTTCGAAGAACCAACTCTTTGTTTCATTGATCCTTTCTATTGTCTTTTTTGTTTCAATATCGTTTATTTCTGCTCTTATTTTTATTATTTCCCTCCTTCTACTGACTCTGGGCTTTGTTTGTTCTTCTTTTTCTAGTTCTGTTAGGTGTCGTTTGAGGTTGCTTACGTGAGCTTTTTCTTGTTTAGTGAGGTGTGCCTGTATTGCGATGAATTTCCCTCTTAGGACTGCTTTTGCTGCATCCCAAATGATTTGGTATGTCGTGTTCTCATTTTCATTTGTCTCCAGATAATATTTGATTTCTTCTTTAATTTCTTCAATGATCCATTGTTTGTTGAGAAGCGTGTTGTTTAGTCTCCACATTTTTGCACCTTTCTCTGCTTTTTTCTTGTAGTTGATTTCTAGTTTAATAGCGTTATGATCAGAAAAGATGCTTGATATTATTTCAACTCTCTTGTATTTATTGATGTTTGCTTTGGTTCCCAAAATATGGTCAATCCTTGAGAATGTTCCATGTGCACTTGAGAAGAATGTGTAACCTGCTGTTTTTGGATGAAGTGTTCTATATATATCTATTAAGTCCATCTGGTCTAATTTTTCATTTAATTCTATTATTTCCTTGTTGATTTTCTGTCTGGATGTTCTGTCCATTGGTGTTAATGGTGTGTTGAGGTCCCCTACTATTATTGTATTGTTGTTGATGTCTTCTTTTAGTTCTATTAAGAGTTGCTTTACAAATTTTGGTGCTCCTGTGTTGGGTGCGTATATATTTATAAGTGTTATGTCTTCTTGGTGGAGAGTCCCTTTTATCATTATATACTGTCCCTCTTTATCTTTCTTTATCTGTTTTGGTTTGAAATCTACCTTGTCTGATATTAGTATAGCGACACCTGCTTTCTTTTGTTCATTATTAGCTTGGAGTATTGTTCTCCATCCCTTCACTCTGAGTCTGTGTTTGTCTTTGGGGCTGAGGTGTGTTTCCTGGAGGCAGCATATTGTTGGATCTTGTTCTTTGATCCATCCTGCCACTCTGTGTCTTTTGATTGGGGAGTTCAATCCATTTACATTTAGAGTGATTATTGAGACGTGGGGGCCTACCACTCCCATTTTGTGTCTTGTTTTCCGGT
>NC_060276.1:97360211-97362027 GCF_021613505.1 Equus quagga
AGAGCTGCTACTCTCTGTTGTTGTCCTTCTACTTATCTCCTCTGCTCTTGGTTTTGTAGCCCCTTTCCTTTTTTGGATTTTTCAGGAATGAGGGTTTTCCTGAGGATTTCCTGAAGAGGAGGTTTTGTGGCAATGAACTCCCTTAATTTTTGTTTATCTGGGAAAGTTTTTATTTCTCCATCGTATTTGAAGGATATTTTCGCTGGGCAGAGAATTCTCGGCTGTAGATTTTTGTCCTTCAGATTTTTGAATATATCATTCCACTCTCTTCTAGCCTGTAAAGTTTCTGCTGAGAAATCTGCTGATAGCCTGATGGGGGTTCCTTTGTAGGTTAGTTTCTTTTGCCTGGCTGTCCTTAATATTTTCTCCTTGTCGTTGACTTTTGCTAGCTTCACTACTATATGCCGTGGAGTTGGTCTTCTTGCATTGATAAAGTTTGGAGATCTATTGGCTTCTGTCACCTGAAGATCCATCTCCCTCACCAGATTTGGGAAGTTCTCAGCCATTATTTCTTTGAATAGGTTTTCTGCCCCTTTCTCCTTCTCTTCTCCCTCTGGTATACCTATAATCCTTACGTTGCATCTCCTAATTGTGTCTGATAATTCTCGGAGAGTTTCTTCATTTCTTTTAAGTCTTGCTTCTCTCTCCTCCTCTGCCTGCAACAATTCTATATTGCCATCTTCCAAATTGCTAATTCTTTCCTCCATATTATCGGCCCTACTGTTCAGAGCATCTAGATTTTTCTTAATCTCCTCTATTGTGTTCTTCATTTCCAATATTTCTGTTTGGTTCTTCTTTATCGTATCAAACTCTTTTGTGACATAGCTCCTGAACTCGTTGAGTTGTCGGTCAGAATTCTCTCTTAACTCATTGAGAATCTTAATGATGGCTGTTTTGAAGTCATCGTCATTTAGGTTATACATCTCATTTTCTTTGGGATTGTTTTCTGTGTATTTGTTGCTTTCTTTCTGTTCTGGAGATTTAATGTATTTTTTCATATTGCTTGATGTTGTTGATTTGTGCCTCCGCATGGAGATAGAGTTTAGTTGCTCCTTTCACTTGTTTCAGCTGCTGCGGTGGGAGGAGCAGCTGTTTATATTTCACCAACCAGGAACCCTGTCCGTAGTTGCTAACTGGGCCTGGGCCCCTCTTCGTAGCCACAGTGGCCCTTTGGATTCCCTCCTCTGCCGTGGGGGCCGTCACAGGGGGGCTTCAGGCTGCAGGTGCCTACTGTTGCAGCCCACCTAGATGTGCTCTCTCCTTGGGGTCTGCAACGGTGTTATGGGCTTTTCCAGCGGCCAGGGGTGGGATCACTTATATTTGTCGCTCCGTTACTGCCGGCACCCACCAAATCTCACTTGTCCTCTATGGGTCGCAGGAGAGCTATTGGCATCTTCTACAGTCTGTGGTTAGTACACCTAGCTATGCTGCTTTTGCCCTGGGGTCTTCCAGCCTTGTGGCTGGCGGCTGGGTGCCTTCTACTGGTGCTGTGCAGAGGCTTTCCCTAAGGCTGCTGTGAGCCTGTAGGGTTTCCCCCTAGGCTACTAAGCTGGGTCTCTGGAACTCTCTCCAGCCCCAGTCCTCTCTGAGATCTCCGGCAATCCCTAGCCCCACGGGGTGGGCAACGGCAGCTGGGGGTCGCTCCGCCCTCTGGGATTCTCTCCGGGCCTCTCCCGGAGCCGTGAATGCTCAGCATGGCCCCTCTGCTAACGGCAGACAGAGAGTTTTGTCTGCTGCCCGGGCTGAGCTCCGGCGCTTCCCCTCCGGGTCGCAGAACCAGCCTTTGAAAGTTCCCCCCGCCCCGGTCCTCTCCGAG
>NC_060276.1:97362427-97537028 GCF_021613505.1 Equus quagga
GGTTTGGGGATCAGAGTGATGTTGGCTTCATAGAATGTGTTAGGGAGTTCTCCATCTTTCTCAATTTTCTGGAACAGTTTGAGGAGAATAGGTATTAAGTCTTCTTTGAATGTTTGGTAGAATTCTCCAGAGAAGCCGTCTGGTCCTGGACTCTTGTTTTTGGGGAGGTTTTTGATTACCGTTTCTATTTCCTTACTTGTGATTGGTCTATTCAGATTCTCCATTTCTTCCTGATTCAGTTTGGGGAGATTGTAGGAGTCTAGGAATTTGTCCATTTCTTCCAAGTTGTTCAATTTGTTGGCATATAGTTTTTCATAGTATTCTCTTATGATCTCTTGTATTTCATTGGTATCTGTTGTGATTTCTCCTCTGTCATTCCTGATTTTATTAATTTGCGCTTTCTCTCTTCTTTTCTTGGTGAGTCTGGCTAGGGGTTTGTCAATTTTGTTAATTCTTTCGAAGAACCAACTCTTTGTTTCATTGATCCTTTCTATTGTCTTTTTTGTTTCAATATCGTTTATTTCTGCTCTTATTTTTATTATTTCCCTCCTTCTACTGACTCTGGGCTTTGTTTGTTCTTCTTTTTCTAGTTCTGTTAGGTGTCGTTTGAGGTTGCTTACGTGAGCTTTTTCTTGTTTAGTGAGGTGTGCCTGTATTGCGATGAATTTCCCTCTTAGGACTGCTTTTGCTGCATCCCAAATGATTTGGTATGTCGTGTTCTCATTTTCATTTGTCTCCAGATAATATTTGATTTCTTCTTTAATTTCTTCAATGATCCATTGTTTGTTGAGAAGCGTGTTGTTTAGTCTCCACATTTTTGCACCTTTCTCTGCTTTTTTCTTGTAGTTGATTTCTAGTTTAATAGCGTTATGATCAGAAAAGATGCTTGATATTATTTCAACTCTCTTGTATTTATTGATGTTTGCTTTGGTTCCCAAAATATGGTCAATCCTTGAGAATGTTCCATGTGCACTTGAGAAGAATGTGTAACCTGCTGTTTTTGGATGAAGTGTTCTATATATATCTATTAAGTCCATCTGGTCTAATTTTTCATTTAATTCTATTATTTCCTTGTTGATTTTCTGTCTGGATGTTCTGTCCATTGGTGTTAATGGTGTGTTGAGGTCCCCTACTATTATTGTATTGTTGTTGATGTCTTCTTTTAGTTCTATTAAGAGTTGCTTTACAAATTTTGGTGCTCCTGTGTTGGGTGCGTATATATTTATAAGTGTTATGTCTTCTTGGTGGAGAGTCCCTTTTATCATTATATACTGTCCCTCTTTATCTTTCTTTATCTGTTTTGGTTTGAAATCTACCTTGTCTGATATTAGTATAGCGACACCTGCTTTCTTTTGTTCATTATTAGCTTGGAGTATTGTTCTCCATCCCTTCACTCTGAGTCTGTGTTTGTCTTTGGGGCTGAGGTGTGTTTCCTGGAGGCAGCATATTGTTGGATCTTGTTCTTTGATCCATCCTGCCACTCTGTGTCTTTTGATTGGGGAGTTCAATCCATTTACATTTAGAGTGATTATTGAGACGTGGGGGCCTACCACTCCCATTTTGTGTCTTGTTTTCCGGTTTTCTTCAGTTTCCTTTGTTTCTCGTCCCATGGTTTAATCTGTTCTGATGTAGAGCTGCTACTCTCTGTTGTTGTCCTTCTACTTATCTCCTCTGCTCTTGGTTTTGTAGCCCCTTTCCTTTTTTGGATTTTTCAGGAATGAGGGTTTTCCTGAGGATTTCCTGAAGAGGAGGTTTTGTGGCAATGAACTCCCTTAATTTTTGTTTATCTGGGAAAGTTTTTATTTCTCCATCGTATTTGAAGGATATTTTCGCTGGGCAGAGAATTCTCGGCTGTAGATTTTTGTCCTTCAGATTTTTGAATATATCATTCCACTCTCTTCTAGCCTGTAAAGTTTCTGCTGAGAAATCTGCTGATAGCCTGATGGGGGTTCCTTTGTAGGTTAGTTTCTTTTGCCTGGCTGTCCTTAATATTTTCTCCTTGTCGTTGACTTTTGCTAGCTTCACTACTATATGCCGTGGAGTTGGTCTTCTTGCATTGATAAAGTTTGGAGATCTATTGGCTTCTGTCACCTGAAGATCCATCTCCCTCACCAGATTTGGGAAGTTCTCAGCCATTATTTCTTTGAATAGGTTTTCTGCCCCTTTCTCCTTCTCTTCTCCCTCTGGTATACCTATAATCCTTACGTTGCATCTCCTAATTGTGTCTGATAATTCTCGGAGAGTTTCTTCATTTCTTTTAAGTCTTGCTTCTCTCTCCTCCTCTGCCTGCAACAATTCTATATTGCCATCTTCCAAATTGCTAATTCTTTCCTCCATATTATCGGCCCTACTGTTCAGAGCATCTAGATTTTTCTTAATCTCCTCTATTGTGTTCTTCATTTCCAATATTTCTGTTTGGTTCTTCTTTATCGTATCAAACTCTTTTGTGACATAGCTCCTGAACTCGTTGAGTTGTCGGTCAGAATTCTCTCTTAACTCATTGAGAATCTTGATGATGGCTGTTTTGAAGTCATCGTCATTTAGGTTATATATCTCATTTTCTTTGGGATTGTTTTCTGTGTATTTGTTGCTTTCTTTCTGTTCTGGAGATTTAATGTATTTTTTCATATTGCTTGATGTTGTTGATTTGTGCCTCCGCATGGAGATAGAGTTTAGTTGCTCCTTTCACTTGTTTCAGCTGCTGCGGTGGGAGGAGCAGCTGTTTATATTTCACCAACCAGGAACCCTGTCCGTAGTTGCTAACTGGGCCTGGGCCCCTCTTCGTAGCCACAGTGGCCCTTTGGATTCCCTCCTCTGCCGTGGGGGCCGTCACAGGGGGGCTTCAGGCTGCAGGTGCCTACTGTTGCAGCCCACCTAGATGTGCTCTCTCCTTGGGGTCTGCAACGGTGTTATGGGCTTTTCCAGCGGCCAGGGGTGGGATCACTTATATTTGTCGCTCCGTTACTGCCGGCACCCACCAAATCTCACTTGTCCTCTATGGGTCGCAGGAGAGCTATTGGCATCTTCTACAGTCTGTGGTTAGTACACCTAGCTATGCTGCTTTTGCCCTGGGGTCTTCCAGCCTTGTGGCTGGCGGCTGGGTGCCTTCTACTGGTGCTGTGCAGAGGCTTTCCCTAAGGCTGCTGTGAGCCTGTAGGGTTTCCCCCTAGGCTACTAAGCTGGGTCTCTGGAACTCTCTCCAGCCCCAGTCCTCTCTGAGATCTCCGGCAATCCCTAGCCTCACGGGGTGGGCAACGGCAGCTGGGGGTCGCCCCGCCCTCAGGGATTCTCTCCGGGCCTCTCCCGGAGCCGTGAATGCTCAGCGTGGCCCCTCTGCTAACGGCAGACAGAGAGTTTTGTCTGCTGCCCGGGCGGAGCTCCGGCGCTTCCCCTCCGGGTCGCAGAACCGGCCTTTGAAAATTCCCCCGGCCCCGGTCCTCTCCGAGATCTCCGGCAATCCCTAGTCCCACGGGGCGGGCAACGGCAGCTGGGAGATCTCCGTGCCCTCCGTGTCTCTCTCTGGGACCCTCCGGGTGCCCCGAGCACCAGGCTGGGTCTCCCCGCCAATGGCGGGGAGAGACTCTCCCCGCGGGCTCAGGTGTGCAACTCCAGAGTTTCCCTCTGCGTTTAGGAGTAATTGCAGGGGGTTTAGGTAGGGTTCTGGTCACCTGTTTCCACCGTCGCTCCTCTGTTGTGTTCTCGCTCCTGCCCTAGATGTGTGTGGATCCTCTGGGGGCGTCCGTTGGAAGAAAGCCGCTTGCGGGTACTAGGCTGCCCGTCGGGGTCGGAGAGTTTTCACCTATTTCCACATCCTCCCGGAGGAAAGTCCATCCGCCTTCCGATGTATAGTCGCGTGGGTGTCTCAGACGTCCTGAGATGCTGTCTGGATATCCTTTGTCAAGCGATAAGTGTCCAAATAATTGTAGACTCGAAGGGCGAGAGACAAAGAGGACTACTCACGGCGCCATCTTGGCTCTTCTCCCCCACCCTATGTCTTTTGATTGGAACATTGAGACCACTGACATTTAAAGTAGCTATGGATAAGTATGTACTTATTGCCATCTTGTTACTTTTTTTCTAGGTGTTTTAGTAGTTCTTCTCTTTTACTTTCTTCTTCTCTTGCTCTCTTCCCTTTTGGTTTGATGATTTTCTTTAGCATTATGTTTGGGTTCCTTTCTCTTAATTATTTGTGTATTTATTATAGATTTATGATTTATGATTACCATAAGGCTTATGTATAATAACCTACATTTATAGCAATCTATATTGAGTTGATGGTCTCTTTAGTTTGATCTCTTTCTAAATGCTCTACTCTTTTACTCCCCTTCTCCCATATTTTATGTTTTTGATATTACATCTAACCTGTTCTTTTGTGTGTGTGTATCCATTACCCTCTTATCATGGAAATAGATAATTTTAGTACTTTTGTCTTTTGATCATATTCTCTTCATAGCTGGTTGACTTGCTAACTTTACTGTATTTTTGCCTTTACCAATGATTTTATTGCCTTTTAAAAAATAATTTTCTTATTCCTATTTCTTCCCTTCTTAATAAGTCCTTTTAGCATTTCTTGTAAAACTGGTTTCTTGGTGATAAACTTCTTTAATTTTCACTTGTCTGGGAAACTCTTTATCTCTCCTTCCATCGTGAATGATAACCTTGCTGGGTAGAGTATTCTTGTCTGTAGTTTTTGTCCTTTCAGCACTTTAAATATATTGTGCCACTCCCTTCTGGCCTGTAAGGTTTCTGCTGAGAAGTCAACTGATAGCCTTATGTATGTCACTTTGTCCTTTGTATGTCACTTGTTGCCTTTCTCTTGCAGCTGTTAGGATTCTCTCTTTAATTTTTGACATTTTAATGATAATGTGTCTTCGTGTGGGCCTCTTTGGGTTTATCTTGTTTGGAGCTCTCTGTGCTTCCTGTAGCTGGATATCTATTCGCTTCCTTAGGTTAGGAAAGTTTTCAGCTATTATTTCTTCAAATAGAATCTCCACCCTTTGTCTCTCTCTTCTCCTTCTGGGACACCTATAATATGAATGCTAGTGCACTTGATGTTGTCCCAGAGTTCTCTTAGACTGTTCTCTTTCTTTTTAATTCTTTTTTTGTTTTATCTGTTGAGCTTGGGTGATTTATTCTAGTCTTTCATCCCACTCGCTGATCTATCCTTCTGTATCATCTACTCTGCTATTGAGTCCCTCTAGTGAATTTTTCATTTCCTGTATTGTATTCTTCATTTGCGATTGGTTCTTTTTTATATTTTTCAATTCTTTGTTGATGTTCTCACTGAGTTCATCCATTCTTCTCCCAAGATCAGTGAGCATCCTTATGACTTTTTGTTTGAACTCTGTGTTGGGTGGATTGCTTATCTCTGTTTCATTTAGTTCTTTTTCTGGGGTTTTGTCCTGTTCCCTTGCTTGGAACGTATTTCTCTGCCACCTCATTTTGCCTCTTTCTCTGTGCTTCTATCTATATGTTAGGTGGGTCATCTACATCTCCTGATCTTGGAGAGGTAGCTTTATGCAAGGGATGCCTTATGAGGCCCACCAATGTGCTTCCCTCTAGTCACCAGTCCAAATGCTCCAGGAGTGACCCCTGTGTGGGCTACCTGTATCCTTCTGTTGTGACAGGGTTGCTCTTGCAGCAGGTGTACAGGGAGGCTAGGCCATCTACCTGGCTGGCTAGTTTTAATTCTCAGCTGCGTGTGGCTGCTATGGACCGTTCAGTGACTTTACCAGGTTTAGGGAGCCCCAGCACAATTGGCTGCAAAGTCTAATAGGACATTCCTGTTGCAGTGTTTCTGTTAAGTGAGTAGGTCCCCAGCATAGCTTGTTGCTAGGCTCAGGGGCATACAATTGCTGTAGGCCTCTGGCCTACAAGGCTCTTGTCAACTCTCTCAGGATTGCAGCTGGGTGGGGCTGACCTCAGGCATGAGAGAACTCAGTTGTTTCAGGTTTTGGAAGGTGGGGCCAATCCCCTATGTGGCTGTTGAAGCACAAGTCTTCTGCAGCTGACAAGCCCCAGGGCCCACAGGTTGACATAAACTGTCAACACACTCCTGGCCCATGCACACGTCCTGACCCCCTAAAGTGGACCCAATCGCCCCACGGCAGAGGCCCCCACACACTCCATCAGTGCCCCACACACTCCACCCACTCCTTGCATGTGCCCTGCCACACAGAGGTGGACTCACTCACTTGCCTGGAAAGGATCCAGGCACCCCACCTATGCAAGCCCACAAGTTGCCTGAGGGCTTATGGTTGGGTGGGGCTGGTCCCTAGGGTGGGCTGCCTGCCCTGGCTGAGCTGGATTAAATGGAAGCCCCAGTGGGTAGGGCAGACCCTGGGCTAACAGGCCAGGGGAAAAACTCCAGTGGCATCTGCTGGTCTATATGTCAGCACACCTGTAGTAGGTCATAATGATGGCTGCCACCAATGTCTCAGTCCCTAGAGAGATCTCACCTCTCACTGAGATGTGCCCAGAGCCTATCAAGTGAGTCTCTTCTCAAGAGAGGACTGTGCACCTTTCTTTCTGGTGATTTTAGGTTGCTTTCCAAAGTGGGTGAATTTGGTGGGGGCCCTTTAAGAGCCGAGTTTTTCTCCCCTTATGTCCAATAGCTTTTCTAGGGGTATTCCCCATTGTAGTTAATAGCCTGCAAAGCCAGATATCATGAGATTTGTCTCAGTTGTGCTGTGTCTGAAGGATGCTTATAGTGGTAATGCTCCCGCTCTCCTCCAGGGAAGGCTGTGTACCTTAGGATTGCTCCTGGCTGGCTGTGAAGCTCTGCAGCTCATGAAGTTGGCTTGTTTTATCTCTCCAGAAGGAATTTCTGCCTCTTCCACCTTAGAACTATCCCTAGTTGTGGGAGTTCTTTTTTATCCAGCTTTCAGTTCTCTCTCAGGGGTAGTTGTTCCAAGAATAGTTGTAAATTGGTTGTGTCCATGGGAGGAGGTGATTTTAGAGTCTGCCTATGCTGCCATCTTGACACCAACTCTAAGATTTGACTTTTAAAAGTCTCATGAGAGCCACTCCTGATGGCCTAGCAGTTAAACTTCAGCCCTGCTTCAGCAGCCTGGGTTCAGTCCCTGGGCATGGAACCATACCACTTGTCTGTCAGTAGCCATGCTGTGGTGGCATCTCACATAGAAAAACCAGAAGAACTTACAGCTATACACATCTGTGTACTGGGGCTTTGGGATGGAAAAAGGAAGAAGATTGGCAACAGATGTTAACTTAGGGCAAATCTTCCCCTGCAAAAAAAAAAAAAAAAAAAAAAGAGGAGCTGGCCCTGTGGCCTAGGCCTAGTGATTGGGTTTGATGTGCTCCACTTCAGCAGCCCAGGTTTGTGGGTTCAGATACCAGGCGTGGTCCTGCACCACTCATCAGCCATGCTATAGTGGCAACCTGCATATAAAGTCGAGGAAGGTTGACACAGATATTAGCTCAGGGCTAATCTTCCTCAAGCGAAAGAAGGAGGATGATTGGCAATGGATGTTAGCTCAGGGCTAATCTTCGTCAGTCAAAAAAAAGACTTAAAAAAAAAGTCTCATGAGGTTTGGAAGGCAAGCCGAGTTTGCCATCAGATTTTATCTGCAATACCTATGGATTTGGGTGAATTCTTCTATTCTCAAAATATCCTAGGGTTCCTGAGCCTGCCAGGAAGTGACCTTTCTTATTCACCTGTAAGACTGGACACCCTATAAGGTCAGTTTTCCCAAGATGGCTTGTAGGCATTGTCTCCAAAAAGTCAATTATGGTTCCTTAATATTATGCACGTCATCCTCAAATATAACGTTCTAGTCAAAGCCTTGATTATATAATCAATTTTATCAATTGTGTCCCATTACAAGAATAATAGATTCTTATTAAATCTATGCAGATAATTATATTGCCATGAAAATAAGAATATGCAATAAGAGTTTCTGAATTCTGGAGGAATTAGGCAGGGAGAAAAAGATAAATGTTTCTATTTACAAAAGTATAATCTACTAAGTTGCTATGAGTTATAGATAGCTTAAGAAAAATAAAAAAGGGAGGCCAGCCTAGTGGCAGAGTGGTTAAGTTCGCACCTTCTGCTTCGGCAGCCCAGGGTTCGCTGGTTTGGATGCCGGGGGCGGACATGGCACCGCTTGGTAAAAGCCATGCTGTGGTAGGCGTCCCATGTATAAAAGTCGAGGAAAATGGGCATGGATGTTAGCTCAGGGCCAGTCTTCCTCAGCAAAAAGAGGAAGATTGGCAGTAGTTAGCTCAGGGCTAATCTTCCTCAAAAAAAAAAAAAAGAAAAAGAAAAAGGTGTTCCATCTATCAAGAAAATAGAACATTAAACCATCAGTAACATTCCAAACAAAAGCCCTAATCAAATCATCCTTCATCAGTTCCTTCAATTCTATGTAATTGATTTTTGTTTTGCTTGATCTTGGGTTAACAGTTTCATAAACCCATCAACTTCTCTACTCGAGTTCTGGAAATCCTGACTCAGTCGGTAGTATGGTCTCAGAGTTATTTAAGCAAAGCTATCAGAAGCCTGTGTCCTAGAGTACCTGGCATAGTCCTTTCCATGGGTCTGTGAGCCCATCTCTTTCTTTGTTGTTGAAGACGAGCATTGCGACCTGCAGCTGATGCAAGCACTTTCAGGGAAGCCTCAGAGGAAAATGCTAACTATTTGTAAATGCCAAAAGGCTTCAAATAGCCATGGTTAAAGATCTTACGAGAGAGTTCATTTGACATGGAAATTTGGTTATGTCTGTGGCACACAACATTTTAAAGTAATAACTGGAATTACGACTGATAACGTTATACTGTCATTGTCTAATGTTATCCAAAGCTGCGCCAGGACATATCATGGACAGTGAGTGCATTAACAAATTTCTGGTAACTTCATACAATTACTGAAGTATTTATATTAATAACATTTGACCCATACAAATATAACCTAGGGAAGGTTAAGCAACTCTTCTTATTCGATGATGCTTTTCATGCAGTTCAACATATCAAATAAACCTAATTATTTTTAATATCTCTCTCCTTAGTAGGTGAGAGAACAAATACTTTGAGATTTTCAAGTCAGTTTGAGATCATGATTTCATTTAGGATTTGATTTGTGGAAGGCAAAATATCAAAGGTTGTCAAAAATGTGAAAATGTTTGAACACTTGGTTAAGTAGGATCAGGGTTTCTGAAAGAATGCTTAACTACCCATTTAACCAAAGTGACAATAAAAGATTTCAAAAATAAAAATAGGAGCTAACATGACTGTAAAAGACTCTGGCTCTTTCAAAAGTGAGATGACTTGGTTCTCTTAAATAATCAAGGATGTGATAAAATCAACATAAAACACAAATTATTCTGGTAACACAGAATCATTGTTGCCTCGGTGGATTACTCAAAAGGTAGAGGAAAACCTTTTACAATTTCTCGTTAAGAATAGACCAATAATCCAAGAAAATTTTGTCATTTCAAGGAAGAGAAAATTAAACTCTAGTTTTTCATTGGTGTACTGTTGATACTAAAGGTCATTTTTTTTTTTAAAGATTTTATTTTTTTCCTTATTCTCCCCAAAGCCCCCCAGTACATAGTTGTATATTCTTCGTTGTGGGTCCTCCTAGTTGTGGCATGTGGGACACTGCCTCAGCGTGGCCTGATGAGCAGTGCCATGTCCACACCCAGGATTCGAACCAACGAAACACTGGGCCGCCTGCAGCAGAGCGTGCAAACTTAACCACTCGGCCACGGGGCCAGCCCCACTAAAGGTCATTTTTTAAAAGCTTTATAAATAAACCCATCCAATGATATCCAGCTTTGACCACATGACATAAAATTCCTTTTCCACAAACCTTCTTCACCTTTCTATATCCATTCAGATTTTGCCTACACTTTTCCTCCTCTCCTATCTGGAACAACCAGTCATTATACCTTAGGACAAAATTACTCTTTTGTTGCTTAACAAAAACATATGCTATGCGCCTTGCATACATTACATACAAAGTTATTTCTCTTTGACGTTATTGTTTTTGGAGGTTTCATTTACTTATATTGATTATAGTTTTAAATCATTAATAACTTTTATTTTATAACAAAAACTAGGAACCAGATAAATGTGAACTGTCATATACTAGCGTTTTGTAGCAGAATAGCAAAGTTTATGAAAACAAGTTGAGGTTACCTGCTCAATACGAAGGCTACAACTCCCTCACCAATATTTGTAGAGGAGACTTGTAAGAATTTCTTTGGACCAAATATGTAATCTAATGGAGGCTGTGGACTGAAATGTGGGTGAGTGAAGGGAGCTGAAGGGAAGATCGAAGGTGATAAAAAGACAGAATAGCAGAGATAATGGGAAGGGAGAGGTCTTAGATGAGTCGATTTGGGAAGATCTTAAGTTTCCCAAAGAGACTATTGAAATTTCAAATTATCTTTAGTATAATCATGCCAACAAGGAAGGAAGCAGACAGCTCCACAGCAGTTGTCTTCAGAGAAGGAGAATTAGAAGAGTGAGAATTTTCCACGGGCAAGGGAGGGATCAAAGTAACAGCAACAAAGAAAGACAACTGAAATGAGATCTCTGCAGAGAAAGAGTACTCTAAATGCCAAAGAACCAAATGAGATCTCAGTGAGAATTTTCCGTGTTCTAGACCAATGGTAGCTTTCAAACGAAGAAGTCTGGGACTCTAACCCAACCTCAAGAGTATACTCAAAATCTGTCCTTACCAGGCTTCCAAAGACTATCCTCCAGAGCACTGGATTTTGAGTTGGACTCACCAATGGATCCCCAGTCAGTCAGGAATGTGGTCCGTGTTCAAAAATTAGCTTCTCAGCAGTTAATGTCATTTACTTCACTGTTTGGAATGAATAATTCACATTCAAATAGTTATTGCCTTAGATAGACGTGTACTAGCTCAGGTTAAACTGAATAAAATAATTTTATTTAGTTTATTTTTAACGTGTGGTGTTTGGGAGGTGAGGAACAGAGAAAAGGACACTGACCCCTTATGTCTAATCCTCTTTCCTAGAAAAAAAGTTTTAGTGTTTTCTATTAGGTATGAAAATATTTCTGTGGTATAGATCCTGAAAAATAATAGGTGAAAGTTGTTGGACAAAAAGCCACAATATTCTCATTCACCATGCCACTAGACAGAGGTTTATTGAAGTTTAAAAACTCCCCTGAGGGGCTGGCCCCGTGGCCCAGTGGTTAAATTCGCGCACTCTGCTTCGGCAGCCCAGGGTTTCGTCAGTTCGAATCCTGGGCCTGGACATGGCACCGCTCATCAGGCCATGCTGAGGAGGCACCCCACATGCCACAGCTAGAAGGACCCACAACTGAAAATGCACAACTGTGTTCCAGGGGGCTTTGGGGAGAAAAATGAAAAAATAAAATCTTAAAAAAAAATAAAATAAAAGCTCCCCTGATTTCCAGTTGGTTCTGAGCAAGAGTATAATTGTGGCTCCAATAAAACCTTGAAGATTGTTGAAGTTTGTGGATAAGTCTATATTTTAATGCAATTAGGCATCACCTTTTCTGTTTGAACACTGGAGATCATAATTCTCCCTCTTTACCACCCATCTGCTCAGTTCCAAAAACCATTGCTGAGTTGAGGTAGCATGACGATGGGAAAAGACACAAGAGACCCAACTTTGAATCCCAGCTCTGACACTTACTGACTTTATGACATTGTTTAACTCACTTACCCTTAACCTGACTTTCCTCTTCATTAAAAACAGAAAGTTGAGCCAATTTCCCTGGGACTTGATTGGATTAGGGTAAAACTAAGGTGGGGAAACATTGTCCTGAGGCAATAGAAAGAGATGGTGAACGAGAACTTTCCTGTTGTAGTTGGAATTTTGAGAAGAGCCCCTGAGAAGAAAAACTAGACTTGCAAAATACCCCCTCCTTCAAAAGAAAGCAGCAAGTTGCTACCAGAAAAACACTCCAAAAAAGATTGCAGTTAGTCATGAGATCTTCATGGTTCACCAAAACAAATTGCCCATGTAAGGAGAAGATTATAAACTTGAGAAGAGTTTCTTGAATTTAGAATTCCTGGAACAGGAAATTCAAGTAGGACTAACACTTTGTTGGCCAAGAGGAAACTGCTATGGCTTTGACTGTTTCCTTCCTCATGAGGGAGGAGAGAAAAGTGCTTTTCTTCCTCTCCTGCCAAGCCAAGGAGGGGGGCTCCAAATGAACCTGTTACAGTGGTATTCAAACCATTCTGCTTGCAAAACTCTCAAAATACTTTAGAAAACCGAGTATCCTCTTGCACACTTTGAAGTTGACGTCTATTTTCTCCCCTGGCGTATTCAAAATAGTGACATTTAAAAAGTGTTGCATTACTCTTTTGAAGGTATCCAGTGGAACTCAAATACCATAGCAATATGCTATCTACCATCATCCACTTAAAAAAGTACATGAAACAAGCTCATCTTTAATAAATAGAAGTTTCATATCATTCTTCTCTCATCTTTAAGTCATATTTCTGTTCCACTCCCCCAAAGAATTGTCCTAATGTAATATATATTTATGTTATAAAGTCTTTTATTAACCACTCTGTCATACTTCCGTATGACAAATATATCTATGTGGATTTAAATTCATTTTTTAAAAACAATTTCCTGTAACTATAAATCTCTAAGTGTTTTTAAAAATTCTTTATATTGAGTTACATCTACAATAATTAATATCAAATAGACCTAGTAATAAGCAAATTACCTAAATATATGCAACTTTTGGTAAATAATTATTAAACATCCTCAGTAGATTTTTTATTGGAAATGAATCTATTAATGAGATAGATGGGTAAGTGATGGTACCTTGATTAAAAGAGGATTTCAGTCATCACTATTTCGAATTGTATTTTGATTTGGTGTAAATGTGTCTTGGGTACAATGCACCATTGGAATACATCAGAGGAGGCATGCTTTTATTTTGTAAAGTTGGAGAAAGACTATCGTTAACTAAAAAATGGGAATGATAAGTGTAATGATGTGTGTACCACGGGAACAAACCCAAGCAAATCCCTTGTAGAAGCTGAGAATCTGGAAACTGATTCCATGAA
This sequence comes from Equus quagga, assembly GCF_021613505.1. Taxonomy (NCBI): domain Eukaryota; kingdom Metazoa; phylum Chordata; class Mammalia; order Perissodactyla; family Equidae; genus Equus; species Equus quagga. The sequence goes on from NC_060276.1 coordinate 97,375,473, forward strand.
CACCATCTATGCCCACATACCCCTAGGAAAGCCTTTGTGTACCTCAAGAGCCATACCCCAACCTGAAGATGGCCACCCTAGGAAAGATGGGCATTCTATGAGACGGAGAAAGGGGCAGCACAGTCTCTGGCTGGACACTTGTTAAGCTGCCAAAAACACCACCAAGTTTAGCTCACCACAGTCCACGCCTTTAACTGTTGCACAGTCTCTTACTCCAGCAATTTTTGTATCACACTGTTGACTCACGCCAGTTCTTTTTCACATGTGCTGCTTCTAGTTGACATTTCCTCCATCCTGTTCTTGTGTAGTCTTCTTTTTTGGAATTAGATGCAGGGCCATCAGCCCCTTCCTCGTTCCTATTCAGGCTTATCCACCAAGGTTCCTGAAGCTCAGGTCCAGTGCCTCCCATTTCCTGATCCAGTCCTGACCAAAGCAGAGAACACACAAACCTACTGCCACTGGGTGGCAGCGTCTGTAACTAGCATTGCTGTTCTGTGTCTGGTTTCCGGTTCATCTCTGGTGTTTTCAGTTTCTCCATTTTCACTCACTGTCTCCTGCTCACAGCCTCCCCTGCTTCAGTTCTGATTGTTCTGACCCCCCTACTACTTCCCCCTTCATTCTGCCCCTCAAGAAAGAAAACCTGTTCTTAACCCCAAGCTACCTGAAGCCTTAATAAATTTGTTAACCCATCAGTCCAACTGATAATAGAGATACAGAGGAGGTGATCTTGAGATCTGGAATCAACATGCAACGTACTGCAATCTCTTAGTTTTTCTTCAACTTCACATTTGACGGATCTGCCTTCTATAACTTCATCTATGTTGTGAAAAAAAATGCTCGAATAGACTGAATCCTAAGACAGAGCCCTGCAGTGCATCACTGGAAACCTGCCTGTATTTTGACATGAAGTCAACCATCAATTTCCTTTGGCAATTGTTCAATTAGTTACCAAACTCTATTTGCTTTATTTCCTACCCAGTTCATATTGTTCCATTTTGTCCATAAACATTCATTTGGAGACTTTATCAAACGTATTGCTGAAATGTACATGAACCTTATTTGCATATATCCCTGATCAACCTGTCTAGGCAGAGAAAGACATGAGGCTAAGCTAATGAAACTTCCGTTCAACTAACAAACCATTTATTGATTAACTACAATGTGCTACTATATTAAGATGACCCTCATTCTCAATTTGCTTAGGGGTGAGTTGATGTATAAATATTCTCAGTGTACTAAATGTGGTCAATGAAGAAACAATTACAATGCAGTGTAGTGAGTATGCTTACAGGGTGCTGTGATAACCCAAAAGATTGATACCCAACCCAGCCAGCATGTTGTTTAGAGCACAGCTACAAAAGTATGGTCCCTAGGCCACCAGCAGCTTCAGCATCTAGGCTCTTGTTAGAAATGCGAATATTTGGGCCTCTCCATAGACCTCCTGAATCAGAATAGATGGGAGTGAAGCTCAAGAATCTGTGTTTTAGTAAGCCCTCCAGAAGATACTTCCACTTTCTGAAGTTTGAGAAGCTCTGGTCTCAAGACAGCTTCCTGGAGGATATGATGCCTGAGCTGGATCTTTAAAATATGAGTAGGAACTGATAAAGTGAAATGTATGTGATGGAAAGAAAAAGGGTTCCAAAGAGAAGAGGCGACAAGAACAAAGATACGGAAGTGATTCATGGCATGAAGTGTGGGAAGAGAAACAAATTCAGTGATGTTGAAGTGTAGCCCAGTTTTGGTGAGGGTTATATACCACTTTAAAGAGCTTAGACATTATCCTTGAGAGATGTGGGAATCATTAAAGAGGGGTGCCTGGCAAACTCCCAAATTTGAGGAGTGTAGTACCAAAAGAGGAAGTGTAGTCAGGAGGTTACAGAGTTGGTTGAGGAGAAACTGGGTCCTGGTTGAGGACTTTGGTAATAGGGATAAAGAGGAGGAGATAATTTAAAGAATTGTTTCTCAAGTCATTGCTGGTGAGCTAAGGATGAGTGACAAATCAATTTAATGGATAAAATGAAATAGAGTAAGATAGCATAGGATAGAGTGGACCATGTTACAAATTATCACATTGTATAGCATATCGTATGGGTATTGTTTTGCGAAACTGTTGTTTTCGTTTAGATATCATTTCATTTTTGTTTCTAATTTTAAGAGAATCTGCACATTCCTCTTATACAAAATGAATTCATTAGTACTCTGTCAGTAAGGTCATATTGGGTTAATTATTACAAAGTTGAGAATAAATTCCTCCTTCTATGGCAAACTTTAATAGTGTAAATCATTGTATTTATTGAAAAGTTAATACTTTCTTGTGGTACAAAATTTACAAAATTCAAAAGCATAAAAGGGCCTAAATCCTCCCTTGCATCTCCATCTTTCAGCCACCCAGTTTCTCTCCCCGTAGGCTGCCAAGGTTATCCATTTCTTTAATAGCATCCAAGGATAGGATGTGAGTGTGTGTATGTTTGTGTATATATTCTTTCCTTTTCCTATCCTCTTTTTAAAAAACAAAAAACCCAGCTAGTAGAATACTGTAAATACTGTTTCTGAACCATGTTTTTCTTCCACTTAATGTTATATATTGACAATTGTTTGCCATATTAGCACCTTAAGAATGTTCTCGTTTTTTACAATTGCATACTACTGTAGTCTAAGGAGGTACCATAATTCATTTAACCAACATTCCAGTTAATGAACATTTAGTTTGTTTTCAAGTTTTACTCCTGCTACAATATGACAATGTGTGACTTTATGCTCATGTCATTTCATATATTGCAAGTATATCTGGAGGATAAGTGCCTAGAAGTAAAATGGCTGGGTCGAAATGGTATTTGTTATTTTAGTAGATATGGTCAATTTGCTCTGCATAGAGCACTCCATCAGTAATACGGAGTGTTTTCCCCCCACATGTTTTCCAACTCAGTTTGTCATCAACCTTTTTGACCTTTGCTAAGCAAGAAAAAGAATGACATCTCATTGTAATTTTACTTTGCATTCTTCTTTTGAGTGAGGATGAATTTTTTTCAGAATCAAAAAATGTGTCAGAATCATTTATATTCCGTTCTCTGTGCACTGTTTGTTATATTTGTGGTCAATTTTTTTTCTCATAGGTTATTGGTCTTATTGAGACAAATACAGTTTACAACTTGAAGTAAAAACAGGATTTTTTACAATAAGGATTCCAACGAATGTTTCTTAAGACAAATAGATTCTAGTCTTAAGGTTATAACTTGAAAATATTAAAGCAAACCTTTGAATTGCATAGGAATGGTCTTTGCCCTTCTTAGAAAACAATCCTGTACAGAAACTCAACATGATGACAAATTATACAATAAGTGCAGATTTAATTTTTTTAAACAATTTGGAACAAATCTGTAAATATTTGCTTTCTTTTTCTATCAATCTAACAACATCTAATGGGTATGACAGGGTTTGTCTTTTCAAAGCACCTGTGTCAACCTTCTCCCATTCTTTCGAAATACTTCATTAACTGAAGAAAGCTTGTTGCTGCTCTCTGCATTACATTTTCTAGCCAAGTCTTAAATAACTATTTGGAAGCTTAAAATTTCATTCCCACACCATATTTTTCCTTTTGAAAATCAAAACTGCACTTTTCCGATCTTCCAGACCACCCATAGTGGTTTCTCATTTAACTTGCCAATTTTATTAGTGTCCTGAGATGTAATTTATCTAGATCAAGAGAGTTAATTCTGAGCAGCTGGGGACTTTCTAATCTCTTTACCCATCTTGGCCACCAGTTACCTCTCATTGCTGTTTGTTTTATTCTTTGCAGTCAGGATATCGTTCCTCTTGACATACAAGAAACAAACCCAAGAGGAATTAAAGGGTCCCCCCTTTTATCTTTCATTCAGCAATATTATACCATCTACTTCAAAAGCAGACCTATCCTTTCCTTGATCATTCTATTGCTCCAAATATACTTTAAAAAGCCATTTTGTCACCCTAAACCTTTTTTGTACTTTTTTGAAATCATGCTTTTACTGTACTACAATTTTAATTTTTTACTTAGCAGTCTTCCACTGCTCTGCTAAAAGCAAGTTTATGTAATGATACTTTTGGAGTAGGCCATGTGAGAATATTGGAAGGAATGATGTCGTTATTTTTTAATTTCCCTCAAAAGAAAACTCTGCCCTGCATATGAATGCCATCCCTTTCTGAGTATGTGTGGAGAAGAAAGATGGGAGCACTTCCAATAGTTTTCAAACAACTTCCGTTTAAGTGAATGAATGGACCACCTGGTTTACCGACTATATTGCCCAAGGGACGGCATTGACTGGCAGACAGAATACAGGGTGGAGACAATGGAAGTTAAATGAGGAAGGTTTTGAACTTGCAAGTTACCATCCTTGGTGGCAGTGTGTGTTGGTAGAAAATAGCAGGATGAGACTTCAGACACATTCTGAAATGCTGTGCACTTGCACTTTGCAATGTTCAAAACAGTACCAATTTTCTAATCATAACTTTTAAAAAAGATGCAGCCACCTTTCTTATTTTTCTGTCTCAAAAAACTGTATCCTTGAAGCTGTTTATTCATAAAGCGGTATCATTGGAAGATACATCTTATATCCATAAGACAAGTATGAAAATGAATTAAAATTCTGAGATTAACACTTATTCATTCCCAATTCTAGCATACACTATCTAGAGCCATGATTTTCAAACTTTAGTGTGGGTGGAATAAGCTGGGGATCTTGTTAAAATGCAGTTCCCTGGTGATACTGCTAGTCTTGGAATTACACTTTGAGAAACACTGTCATGGATTCTTAAGTAGGCAAATAGTCAAAAATATAATAAATATGCAGGAGGAGTTGTATAGATATGTCTTGGGGTCAAAAATATATATATATATATATATATATATATATATATATATATATTTTTGCTGAGAAAGATTCACCCTGAGCTAACATCTATTGCCTATCTTCCTCTGTTTTGTATGTGAGCCACTGTCACAGCATGGCCACTGATAGACGAGTGGTAATGTCTGTGCCTGGGAATCGAACCTGGGCTGCTGAAGCAGAGCACACTGAACTTAACCATTAGGCCACTGGGGCTGGGCCTTGGGGTCAAATATTGAATCACACAAATGCAACTTCTTTATTCTTCACTGATCTTCATAAACTTCCCCCATGTTGGGTAGTGAGAAGAAAGGTCCTACGCTGAAACAACTTTACCAGTCTCTTTATGTGAATTGGTATCTCTTGGCTAAGTGGGCAGTCTTTCAGATTCCTTCACTCTTTTCCTGCTCCTCTCTAGGATGACATCTGGATTGACAGGTGAGAGAACATTACGTAGCATACATGACCTATGGTCCCCATGCAGGTCTCTATACTCTCCTTGACCCTCTGGTCTTTGCAGAAATGCCCCTTGTCTGCCTGGTTAGTGTCTACCCTACTGACCTTGTGGCTGTGAACTTCTGTTTTTAATCACAAAATGCCATGTTCTGCTCACTAAACTGTATTGGTTGCTAAAGGAATCCTTAAATCTGAGTTACCACTGAAGAACATTTCAAATTCTAAATACATGATTATGACACCTCTAAAAGCAAGTACGCCTATAATTATGGGTAAGGATGACTGCCAAGAAGATGCAGCAACATAAAGCCACTTGTTGGAATGTTTTTGAGGGGAGAGTGTGGACCTGGTGTTTACAGATAGAACATTGTATCAGGTGCGGAGGGGAAAAGCAACAGCAAGAAAATCTATGGCCATAATCTTTGTGATTTTATTTTAAAAGAGGAAGAAAAGATAAGTACATAGAAAAATCATTTAATGTTAGAGAACACTTTAAGGAATACTTATTTTAAGTAAAGCTATTTTACTATTCAATTGTCATCTCATAAACTTATACCAATTTAAACTTCTACTCATATTTCAGAGTTAAAAAAATTTTACCAAAATGATTGGTGGAAACTAACTTGAAGACGGATATCTCTAATGAAACTCTATAGCATTCTAAGGATAGAGTTTTAAGGAATACTGGAAATATTTAAACTCAAAAAACAGGTTTTATTAGTGGGAAAATATATCACAAGTCACATGATTCTCCCTAATGAAGGCATAACCAAACTTTGTGCACTAAATTTGCTTAGAAATGCCATAGTGGTATTTTCTCTTGAATATAGAGTTCTGTATCCTGAGATTACACTTATTGTATTAATTTCTATGTCATTGAAAATAAGAGTATATTATAAATCTAGGGGCTGGCCCTGTGGCCGAGTGGTTAATTTCGCGCGCTCTGCTGCAGGCGGCCCAGTGTTTCGTTGGTTCGAATCCTGGGCGGACATGGCACTGCTCATCAAACCACGCTGAGGCAGCATCCCACATGCCACAACTAGAAGGACCAACAACGAAGAATATACAACTATGTACTGGGGGGCTTTGGGGAGAAAAAGGAAAAAATAAAATCTTTAAAAAAAATTTAAAATATAAATCTAATTAGCAAATACAATTCTATGTTATATATTATAAGTACTCCTATCATCCAGTAGACAAAATTAGCCGATGTTACTACTTTCTTTAGTCCGTTGTAGTAGACTTAGAAGTCTCCTTTGTGTTCCAGATACTTCCAAATTGCCACATATCTGCTGTTCTCCTTGTCATATCTTTCTCTCATTCTTCCTGGTTCTCCTTTGAGCAGTAGCATTAGTGTGACTAGACTCATTCATTCACATATTGGAAATAAATATGGAGTTATACATATGATGGAGGATACCAAATACTTCAATATATATCTGATATATATTTTGAAAAAGAAACACCTTTGTTGTAAATTAACTACTTAAATTATCACCCAGTGTAAATGCATTTAATTTGCTGTGTAATTTCAAAACAATATATATGAAAAACTTAGAGTGTGCATGTCCAACTTCTGAAGTCATAGCTTCCAACTTTTGAATAGTTCATTGCCTCCTCTGGACGTAATTAATATTCAGCAGTTACTGATCATAAGAAGGCACAAAGTATACAGTTAATAAAAGTGGCCATAATTATTTAAATTGAACTATTTTAATAATAGTTTTAATTTTAAGGTTGAAAATCTCAAAGTGTATTTATAATAATAACTGATTATATAACAAGCTAGTTGTTAAAATGAGATGATTTTCTTGAAATTAATAATTTTGTTAAGCATTCAAAAGGCAAAATATGGAAGCACTCATAAGAGTGTGTAGGATACAACTAAAATTTTACTTATTGACCCATGAAATTACAAAGCCATGTGTGCATACTTTTAATTTTCAAGTGTTTTTGAGAGAACTTTTGTGAAGACTATGCAGAGAAAATATGGATGGGTGGGCATCTTTGTCTTTTAAATTATTTGATGAAACAGGTGATAAGAAATACAAAATTAATAATTCATGGTAACCTTTATTACAATGTATCTTCTAGTATTAGCATAATAATAGGTATTAGTGATTTACATAATTGGAGAGATAACACAAATACAAAATTATGCACATCTACATACACACATACGCACTCTTATTCTTCACTCAAAACTAAACGGATGTTATCTGAGATATTATACTGTGTATGCTGTCATAGCTGAAGTCAAATTTGTTAGACACAGCATTATTCTTTTATTATCTTTAATATCTTCAATGAGTAAGTTATGAATGAAAGCATTCACTTTGCTTACAACTAAGTTAAGTGGAATTTTGTACACCGTACAAAATAAGAATGATGATTTAAAGTGACTTTAGAATAGAAAAGTAATCTGTTAAAAGTATTTTTGATTTGAATAGGAACAAAACAATAGGGTTATGAGATTAGGAATGAATGATCATTAGTTTCCAGTTTCTCACAATGTGAACAATGCTAAAAGAACATTCTTTGTAGGTCTCCTCATAAACCCATGTGACAATACCTAGAAGTAAAATTACTGACTTAGTAGAGTATTCACATCTTTATTATATATTGTAAATTGCTTTCCACCAGCAACAGGAAGTGGCATGAATTTATTATTTTAATTTGCATAGCCCTGGTTGACAGATTTTCATGTTTGTTGGCCAGTTGGATATTTCTTTCTATCAGCTGACTCTTCAAGTACTTTGCCCAGTTTTTTCTTGGATTGTTTGCTTTTTCTTACAGATCAATATGAGGTCTCTGTATATTCTAGATTCTAGCAGTTATGTGCGTCTAAAATATAGACCCCCCAATTCCTCATCCAAAACCTTATCACTGATTTTACAGGAGACCAGTGAAAATGTTCACTTAGCTGGAGTGGTAGAAATCATAGAGAGGTACAAGAATATAAAAATTAAGTATGGCAGGCTAGATGAAGACCTGGGACCCAAGATGAAGACTGACATGTTGTGCGAACCAAAGAAGAGGCTTTATTCCATCAAGTGTTCTTGATTTCAGAAAACCTCATGTTTGCTTTGTTTTCTGTATATGTTTAAGGAAAAGCTATTTGGAAAGAAACCTTAGATTTTATCATTGCTGTTTTTTTTTAAACACAAGTTTAATTCAGTTACCCACTTGATTACTTGAGTTTACAAGTTATGGAAGAATTTAGAAAGAGTTGTTTTAGATAATGACTATAATTTTGGTGTAGCACTTAGTAAAAAACAAAGCATCTTTAATTTTATTTGAAATGTGTCAATCATAAAGTCAGAATTGAGTTGCCCTTTTTTTTTTGCTTTTAATGAAAATTACCCTAAGTGCCGTTTTATGTTTAAAAAAGAAACTTCCAGTGTTTAATCCTACTTAGATTTTTTAAAATAAATACTTTCTATCAAGACTTCAAGAACTATGCCCAATTGCCACATGGATAATAACTTTGAGTTGTGCTATATTGGTTTACAATAATGCAGATATTACTGACCAAGGTGAATGTGCAAAACAAGAAAAAGATGATTCAGAGGCATGGTAATCTGACTTTCTGTTATATACGCTTCTCTATTCCACAGAATCCACTATGTTCCTTTGTCCCTTTGGGATATTTAAAGCACTGTTTTTAGGAACAGTTCAGCCAGAAACTGAAATATACAATTATAATTAGAGTTCATCCCAGGACCACATTCAGGGGCCAGCCCAGTGTTGTGGTGGTGAAGTTCGTGTGCTCTGCTTTGGTGGCCCGGGGTTCACAGGTTCCAATCTCGGGTGCAGACCTACACTCCTCTTGTCAAGCCATGCTGTGGTGGCATCCCACATACAAAATAAAGGAAGATTGGCACAGATGTTAGCTCAGGGCCAATCTTACTCACCACAGAAAAAAGAACCACATTCAAGTGTGGTTTAAGAGTTATAGTGTGCATGAGAGTACATCTGAAAAAAATATATAGACGTGTTCCATACAAAAAAAAAGTAAAGAAAGGTATTCATATAAAATCATACTAATAAATCATACTATTTCACGTACACTGGAAATGTAGACCATGAGCAGATAGACATTCTTTCATTGGTTCATTCATATATTCACTAATTCAATGGCTCTCAACCAGAAGTGATCTTATCCTCCAGGGGAATTTGTTAATCTCTGGAGATATTTTTGGTTGTCACACCTGGGGGAGGAGGAAGAGCTACTGGCATCTTGTGAATAGTGACCAGGGATGCTGCAAAACATTGTACAATACACAGGGCAGCCCCCTACAGCAAAGAATTATCTGGACCAAAATGTGAATGGTGCTGAGGTTGAAAAATCCCAGTTTAAATTAAAATTACATGTTAATCAAAACTACTTTGTTCTGGTTCTAAACCCTGTGATTCAGCAAATAAAATCTAATTTTATATATGTAACATACTTAAACAAATTCATAGACCCTATAGTATAATAATTAAGAATGAAGAATATGCATCAGACAGACCAGGATTCAAATCTTACATCCACCATTTGTTAGCTTCTACCTTAGGCAACTTCCCTAACCTCTCATGACTCTAGTTTTTTAATCTGAAAAATTATAATAATGCCTGCTGGAAAGCTCTGCAGTAGAGATCGAGTGAGATTAACTAATAGAATTTATGTTACATGCATAGCTGGGTGTTTATACTTAGTAAATTCTCAATAAATGGTAGCAATTAACATTACTTTTGCATACACTAAATCATTTGATGCTGACCTACTATGAATATCCTGGTCACATACCGTATTTCATTGTTTCTAAGACACCATTGATTAGAATTTGCATCATTTTATCTGTCACTAAGAAAAACGTGCTGCCAATTAGATTGTGACACACCATCATTTATAAAACGTATCCCAATCTCAGAGCAGTTAATCTGTGGAAAGAAAATGTGGGTCTTAGAAATGATCATGGGAAAGCCCATCAGTGAGTCTTCCTTTCTTCGGTGCAACTGAACAAGGCTACCATTAACCACATTCAGCTTCAAATTCACTTAGAAGGATACAGGAACAGAAACACAATTTCCCAGGAGGGCAGGGTGAGGCATTTCTCTTCCATGGGGTTAGAATGCACAACAGTCTGGGCAGCATTCACAGAGCCATCCAGGTGCTATTCTCTTTGCAGCAGCTGCCCACTCTCAAAAGACAGCTCAGGTGCAAAGGGAGGAGACTCACACAGAGGTGCTGAGTCAACCCTTGTCTAAAAGCCTCATGCGCCCCAGGAGCCAATGTCTTAAAACAGGTAGAGTTTCCAAGATCCATGAAAGGTACATGCTCGGTTACAAGCATTACTACACTCAGTGGATTCCCAGAACTATGGCTTTCCATCAGGCGTTTGTAGTTCAGACATAGAACTCCCGAGCCATGTTTTATTTACCAATCAGTCTTTTTTTTTTTCAGCAGAAGCCATGATGGCTACCAACATATTTGACATTCCAATTTTATCAGGTTTCCAAGGAGAATACAGCCGGAAAGTTCTTCAAAGCTCACATTCTCATGCAGAAGGGCAAAAGGGGTTGTTAACCCTTTATCCGCAATAATATCTGTCATTTTCATTCATTTTATAATTAAAGATACTGAAACTCAGCGAGTTTAAGTGACTTACCCCAACTCGCGAGTTAATAAGCCTAGAACCCAGATATTCTTACCCTTGATCTGATTACTTCTAACAACACTGTAATATCCTAAAGCAGGAGTCAGCAAACTACAGTCCAAGGGCCAAATTCAGTCCACCACCTGTTTTTGTAAATAGTGTTAGTGGAACACAACCACACTCATTTGTTTACGTATCGTCTATGGTTGCTTTGACGCTGCAGTGGTAGGATTCAGGTATGATAGGAACCATATGGCCCACAAAGCCTAAAATATTTACTATCTGGCCCCTTATAGAAAATATTTGTTGAGCCTGCTCTAAAGTATAACTATAAGTTGTTTGACTATCTCTATGAGTCTATATAAGGAGATAAAAAGCAAAATGTCTCTCATGTTTTACCTTTAAAAATAAGTATCCATATAATTTTTCTGTGTACCTGCAGGTTTTTAGGGCCACAAATCCCAAACCCAACCATTTCTCTGGATCAGCAGTTGGCTGATCCTTTTCTGGAAAGGTCCAGATAGCAAAGGTCTCAGAATATATTTTAGGATTTATGAGACATCATATGGTCTCCGTTGCAAATAATCAATTCATGCCAAGATTGGAACTTAGGTAGCCAGGCTCAAGAGCCCACACTTTTCACCACTAAGGACTTAGGAACATAGTAAAACCTGGGGAGCACCAGTTTCAATAAATAACTCTGCTTAAAGCAGTGACCTGGAGCCGGCCCTGAGGCTTAATGGCTAAGTTCCACGCGCTCCACTTCAGAGGCTGGGTTTGTGGGTTTGGATCCCAAGTGTGGACCTACACCACTCATCAGCCATGCTTGGCAGTGGCCCACATACAAGATAGAGGAAGATTAGCACAGATGTTAGCTCAGGACTAGTCTTCTTCAAGCAGAAAAAGGGGAAGATTGGTAATAGATGTTAGCTCAGGGTGAATCTTCCTCAGCAAAGGAAAAAAAAAAAAGCAGTGCCCGGTATTGCTATTAAACCAGAGCAGAGATTTAGTCCTCACTTAAGAACCATAAGTATAAAGATTTTTAGAGAAAGTGCATCAAGTTGCCACAAACCAGTACTTTCCTCTAAGCAACGTGTGTTTAACTAACCCCTTTGGGAATCTGCCCTTTACTATCTGTTCTCTACATTTCTTCAGTCTAATCTTAACACGGCAGCCAGAACAATCTATTAAAAAATAAGTCAGCTCACATCACTCCTCTGCTGAAAAATCTCCTGTGGTTCCTGATCTCACTCAGAGTAACAGCTAAAGTCCCCCCACAGTTGCCCTGAAGGACGTACCCTCCCCAACCTCTCTGACTTGCTTCCTGCTTCTCTCCCCATGCTCACCAGGTTCCACCTACCCTGGCTTTCTTATGTTTTTATTGAACATGTCAGACACTCATGCCCCAGGGACTTTGCACTTGCTGTTTCCTCTGCATGGACTGTTCTTCCCTGAGATAGCTGTTTGATTCATTCCCTCACTTCCTCCTGAACTTTGTTCAAATGCCACCTTCTCAGTGAGGCTTTCTCTGGAGGCGCCTTCTCAAGTGTCTACCTCCCATCTTCCCTTACTCGATACGTACATCTCTTATCACTACCTGACGCTTTATTTTTTTCTCTTTAGCACTTTTTACCCTCTGAAGTACCGTAATTTATATTTTATTATCCATTGTCCCCATTAGAATGTAAGCTTCACAAGAACAGGAAAATCTTGTTTGTTTTATTCACTGTTATATACCAAGTACCTAACCATATTTAGAATATAGTAGGTGTTCTTATATTCAGTAAATATTTACTGAATGAAGTAATTAATATGTTCTGGTATTTTTTTGATGAAATTTCATTTACCAAAAGAATTCTACCAAAAAGACTTTGGAATCCCTTCTTTATGAGTGGAGGGCTTCTAAGCATGGCTTCTGGATGTCAGGCTCATTACTTGATGGTCTTCCCTATGTGCACTCTTTCACTGGCCTTGAGCCTTCCAAGTATTTACCCCGGTAGATTCTATCTTCTGGGTTTCATAACACTCGCCAATTTAACCATCAATGCTGTATTATACTTTGTAGATTTAGACAGATTATTTTTGAAATCCAGAAATCTCCAAATCAGAAAAAAGCCTCCGTTTGGTGGGCTGCCCTTGATTAGCTCAGAATGGAAAGAGAGAACCTGTCATTCTTTGTCAATCAGCTCGGCACGTATTTGACAGCATGCAGTTACAGTGAAGGAGAGCCGCGTCGCTGTGGTCTAGCAAGCCTAATTGCAGATAAATAAAAGAACAGTCACCCAGCATGAGGGGAAAGAGAACGAAACTCAACTGCACAATGTTGTGTTTTTCCATCCATCAGCCTTCATTTGCCAGAGTCTCCCTGACAATCTAGGCCAGAGAAGTCAGGCTCTAACGCAATATTGATTCCATTTCATTTTTCGTTTCTTGCTACCCTTTTTAGCAAACAGTTTGTATGTGGAATGAGAGATGGTGCAATCAATATATGTGACCAAGGCGCATTTATTTTAAAGGCTTTGGCTTTTTTCATCCCAGAAAGCTATATATTTTTTGTTTGTTTGATTGTTTGTTTGTTTCCCTATAATGTTGTAATTGTCAGCTCTTGCTGGAGTAACAAACAACCCCCAAATCCCAGTGACTTATAACAGCAAACATTTATTACTCGTGTCTACAGATGAGCTGTGGCTTTACTCCATACTATGGGTCAAGTTCAGGTTTTCTCCTTCTAGACTGTGGATCTGCTCCAAATGTCTTTTCATTTCAGAACCTAGGCTAAAAGAGCAGCTCCTGTATGGCACGTTATTCTCTCATGAGGGAAGACAGGAGCTAGAGGTACTGGAAAATCGTGAATTGTCTTTAGGGACCCAGCTCAGCTGTCTTACAGTCACTTCTGCCCACAGTTCATTGATCAAAGTGAGGCACATGGTCAAGCCCAAAGTCAGTGGGGAAGAAAGTGTATTCACCCACCAGACAGCCATGTTCACAGAGTCAATGAATAATAATCAACTAATAAACCAATCATAGTATTGACAGATATCTTAGAATTTCATTGATTCCAAAATACGTGTTTTTTACATTTCAACATCTCTGAAATTGAGACATATCCCAAAATAGTGTCTACAAAGTCTAATTGTTTTTTTGTTAACTTTCTTAGCAGTTCATAAAATAATAGTGGTCCTTTTAATCCGTAACATCTTAGATTTGATAGAGAAACTGTTAATTGAAGTGGTTGACCGAATAGCCAAATAGCAGGAAATACGCTTTATAAGTAAGAAAACTAAGTGAATGGGCACTTGCCTTTGCTAAGGAAAAAGTTGTCACTTTTATCTTGAATTTCCTTGTTTTCAGCAGCGGTATATGTGTCTCATTCAGACCAGCTTATTTGAATGGAAAACCATGCATTAAGAGTAGATCTTATATCTATCTACCTATCTATCTATCTATCTATTTAGATGTTCAGGTATATTCACTTTTAGAACATCCATTAGGATACAACATGTCATTCCCTTGTTTAAAACCCTTTTGTGGCTTCTCCGCTAAGATCCTAAAGTGGTATAAAAGATCCTTCTGTTCTCTGGCTCTTGCCTTCTACTCCTGCACCATTTCTCCCCGTTGCCCCATGTGGAATCTCCATGCTGCCTCTGGTTCCTGTGTTTGCATATCCCAGGTTCCCTCTTGCAATACTTTCTATCATCCATCCCTTTGTCAACCAGGTGATGAGCTGTTTCTGTTCCAAGCCTTTGCTCAAGCCTTTCTTCCCCCATTGAGGCCTATCCCTACCCTCTTGTTGTCCCTTAAATACAGAACTGATCAGTTGCTTCTCTGTGCCCCATTGTACATTGCAGGATGTTATGCCTGTTGCCCGCTAAGTTTAGTATGTGATTGTTTGTATTCTTCGCAAGGGCCTACCTTATGCCTTGTAGTATTCGCAATTCCTAGCCAAAATTTTGAAATATAGTACATATTCAATAAATATTTGTCAAATGAATAAATAAATGTATGAATGTTGGAACATATGCGAAAAGGCTGTTAATATTCTCCTTATGTCATAATATATATTTTAAAGTTAGCAATAGGTAAAATGATGGAAACATAAATAGATTTAAAATGAGAAAGGAAAACAAGACAAAATGTATGTCTTATACTATTTGTAGGGGCACCAAATTTGTAGTAAAAAATGCACACAACCAACTTAATATTAAATTAGAAATATAATATTCAACAAATCAATTCTTAGAAAATGTAAGTATGTATTAATTTTCATATGAATTGCTACTTTCACTCTCAAAGGTGTTGTTTAGTCTTTTTTCATTACTAACCATTGCTGCACTGCTTTTCAGACCAGCAACTCCCCAATATTAGTAAAAGTTCTGTTTAAAAAGAAATAACTATTTATGTATTGGTGTAAGCTAATGTGACCTCCATAAAATAATTTTTAAAAGAGAACTAAGACTGAAGATGCTTAAAGAGTTACTCCACTTCGAAAACCCATCAGGGATGGATTTAAAAATACACCGTGTATTCTCCTAGTGAGTATTAATGAAGGGTTACTCCCTCTTACCTAATTAATAAAAATTATCTTCTTAAAATTATGCATGAGATTGTAGTGGACTGTCAACACTATGATGAAAATAAAACTCTAGTCACATCATAAGGGTCCTAACTCCTGGTGCATGATCTTACATCGCAGGGGATGTATTAAGAATGAGGCAGGGGAAAAACCTAAATGGAAATGTTCTATTATTAGAAGTGAGACTTTTTTGTTGAAATCCCATAAAGATCTTCTTGTCTGAATGTTCTTTGAAGTTGAGCACATTCTACTTATAACAACTGGCCACTATGATTAGCTGTGTTTCCATTTTAGTACTGACCTCCTTCACCTTATCTTATATCAGATAAAGATTTGAGACCATCTGTGAGATGAAAGGTTTACTCAGACCAATTCTCTGACCTGGATATCATCAGTTTGGTGATCATAAACCCACAAAGACACACTCTTGGAGCAGTTTAAAGGCTATGTAAGAATTTATTTCTTTTTCTGTGGGAAGGGACAGGATTTTCTCTCGTTTACACCCTGGAAGGATATTGTAGAATGTATTGGAGTTAAAGAGGAGGAGAAAAAATTAACATGATATTAAGAAATGTGACTGCCAATTTTTGCACACACTCATACACACACACACACATGCTATACACAGAAGAGTAAGAGAGAAAGTGGCTGTTTGGTGGCACACCCATCCTGGTTACAATCGCGACTCTGCCATTTGCAGGCTGTGTGGTCTTGGATAATTGACCTAATCTCCCTCAGTTTCAGCATCTGTAAAATTAAATAATACTAGGAGGGTAAGTATGAGGAAAAGTGTATGAAGTACACAGTGTTTGAAACATAGGAAACTTTGAGCGACTCCAGTTTGTTAATATTGTTAGAACAGTTAAGATCCTTATAGCAGTTTGTTGGCATTTCCAGCACACCTAAGGATTTTAGCAACGTTTTCTTATCTTTGCACAGTCCTGTGGTTTGGCTGTGTATTTTTGTTTGTTTGTTTGTTTTGCTTTGCCTTTCAATTTTTCCATGTCAAGTTTTAATTGCCTGGAGGGCTATCACAATTTTAAAATTTATTTCACGTATACTTTAATTTTTTCAAGATGGTTATCAACTTCTTATTAGTGTATTTTTCTCGCACTAACTTAAGAAAATATACTAAAGAATATTTTAAGTGAATTTAGTTGGGTTTACTATAGTTGACTCTTCAAGCAATAATATTTGACCCTGAATAACTGACCTATCTTTTAACTAATAAATTCACACTGCAAATAAATGTAGTGAGGTAAACTATAGAAATTTATCTTCAAAATAGCCTTTCTAAAGTGATCTATCAAAGGTGCATGTAATTAGAGATGTAGTTCTCAAAAAAATTGCCAAGGAGAAGTAACCACAAAGATTTTAGATCTGAACATGATTTCTCTCACCCATTGCTCTATTTCTGTAGGACCAAATGTAAATCTGATCTAGGTACTTAACACTTCATTATTTCATTGAGGGACGAAGAGATGACAATAGTGGTGACAGAAGGACATGCCAACGGGAAACATTTCTATAAAGGGAGATGATGTGACTTTGCAATGCTCATTCATCAGAGGACTAAATCTAGCGCTAATTTGGTGGCCCGAAGTGGGAATGTTTTACTTTCTGCAGGTGCAAAAGACGGACCTTTCACGTGGCATGCCCCCTTTTCTTATCGATCTAACAAGCATCTGCTTAGAACTCAGAGTTCTAAGTAATATCTAGGCTGCCCTAATGTCAGCCTTGCTGCTGTTTCTGTACCTTTGCCAATGAAAATTTCATGAATTAAAATTTGTGTGTTCATTTCCTAAGGAAATTCCTTGTAATATCAAATGCAGTCTCTTAATCCTGTCTATTTGCCAGTGCCTTCTGAATAGTAGCATCAATTCTTTGTGCTCTTTGGAACTATTTATTTGCGCTTGAAGACTAGGGGCAGAGAGAAGAATATTAGTGTTAATCATTTGGCTGCATACCTAAAACATTGGTAAAATTATTGACTATTTGTGGTCATTTTCTTTTTTTCTTTCTTTTTTTTTTTGTTTTTTGTTGAGGAAGATTAGCCCTGAGCTAACATCGGCTGCCAATCCTCCAATTTTTGCTGAGGAAGACTGGCCCTGAGCTAACATCTGTGCCCATCTTCCAGTACTTTATATGTGGGATACCTGTCACAGCATGGCTTTTGCCAAGCGGTGCCATGTCCGTACCCGGGATCCAAACCGGCGAACCCCCGGCCGCTGAAGCAGAACGTGTGCACTTAACCACTGTGCTACTGGGCCGGCCCCTGTGGTCGTTTTCTGAAGATATAGAATTTACACTGAGTACACTTATAAACAATTTTAAAGGAAGAAATACCCAACCCTCACAAAGTACACTCCGAATTTGAGCTTGTTACAATTTTGCAAGATTTCTTTAAAAAATCACTTTGAGAATTTTTATCATAGAGAGTGAATTAACACTTCTAATTTTAGGTTTGTTTCTTCCACAATTATTGTCCCTAAAAGTGGTTTTTGTGTGTGTTTTGCACACATACCCATTAACACACAGGGTTAGTCTTAATGTGGTGGATACTTTTAACCAAAGTGCCTAGCTCTCACTGGCATTTATTATAATAAGAATTGAGGAAATCCCTGTCAAGAGCATGTGCTGAGCACCTGTAAGTTGCAACACACCCTGCTGTGCCGTGTAAGATGACAGTAGTTTGGGTTCAGGAGCTTGCCTGAGACTCTCTGTGAGGACTCCCTGAAAGAGAACAGTACAAGCACAGTATATAAAGGACGCAGTGGCAGGAAGACACGTACACACAGCAGTGCTGGGAGGCTCCAGGGTGGCAGAGGGAGGAAGAGAGAGACGGGTTAATCAGGAGTTGCTATCTGGGGAAGATTGCCCAGGCCCTGACTGACGCTTGACATTGATTAATCGATACTCCATCCTAGTGTTTAACAAGTGTTCCATCCAAAAAGTCTTCTGTAATATTTAGCTTCACTTCCTTCAGCCTCAATTTATGCACATTTCTTTTGTTCTCTCTTCAAGAGAGCTAGACAGCAGCCAGTGACAAAGCACTTTGCATTCATATATCTAAAGAGGTTTTTTGTTTGTTTGTTTTTGTTTTTGTCATGCTTCAGTGCTCTCCAGACTAAGGAAAAACAAACAAGTTTTTAAAAATACTTTAATCATTCCTCAAAAGGCCTGTTTGATGTGACTGCTTAATAATTAATAAGCCTTTGATACTGTGCTTTAAGTGTTTACTCTTTGGAAAGAAAATACTTTTGACAGTGATGTAGGGAGAATTATTTGGTTTCTATTTCAAAACGACATTTTGGAGCCAAAGCCCAAAAGAGAATCCTGTGAAAATAAGAGGTTTGTAAAGTAAATGAACAGTGGGATTACTGGGATCATCAAAGCTAACAATAGTATTTATCCACATTGATCATATTCATAAATCATACTTATTATTGCCTTTTACTTTTTGGAAAAGTAGAAAATTAATGTCTGTGCTTCCATCTAGTAGTAGTATGATATAGTTCAAGAAGATTTGGGATAAATTTTTAAAGTTTTAGTGTGTTTCACGAAGACCTCTATTTCTTTTCTCTGCACTAGAAGCTACTTTTTTTTGTGCCCGTGTGTCCCATGCAGAAATTGATCTGCAATACATGTGGAGTCTCCAAGGGTATATTTAAATTTAGTAATTTTCTTGCTAACTGTGAAGTTAATCTGCACTGTATGTGTTCTTTTCCCCCAGGAAACTGAAGCAGCAGTTCAAGCTAAACAGCCGGATGTGGAAGGGATTTTGTCTAAAGGGCAGCATTTGTACAAGGAAAAACCAGCCCCTGAGCCAGTGAAGGTAATGAAGCAACCTCTAGCAATATCCATTACCTCATAATGGGTTATGCTTCCCCTGTCGTACATTTGCCATTGACGTGGTCTATTTATAATCAATGAAATAACTTGTAAAGAAATATTGGCCATCCTGCGACGGCAGAGGCAGAGCTGTCTTTTTGATCCACATATCCTATTTATATATTGGGATCTTAAGGCTATTAGCGAGTCATTGCATTAAAGGACTCATTTCTGTCCTGGTGTGCTGCTATCAATACAAAAAGTAGTCCCACCTTCAAGGTAGATTAAATTCTTTGAGGCTTTATGGCTTCGCTTGCCAGCCTTGATGCTTTTCATATTGTTTGGCTTAATTCAAATCAAGCTACTGCATCATACTGTCTGTCTCCAACAGCTGTAAAGAATCACAATATGGTCCGTGACCTTTCTTTCCTCTGTTGCTCTTTCTGATGAAAGAGGAAAATCAGCATTCGGGCTTCAGTACTTTATTGGGTCAAAAATTTTTAGCGAAATGTCACGTAAGTGCTTCTCTCTTTGGTAAAAAGCTGGCATGGGAGAGAGCTCTCCACTTGTTTCCCTTCTCCATGTGCATTTTGAAGCCTAGGACACATTTATTCACAGGCTATTACATGAGGAGAGAAATGGAAAGCCAGCTCAGTTTTCAAAAAATACCTAATCAGTGGCTTCCATTTTGCAATCGAGAGTCCAGTGATCAATAGCCGTTAGGTATAGGTTACCCTATGTTCTGTACCTGACCAAAATTAGAATGGTTCCCATTATGATGAAAGTTCCCGAGAGCCTGTAAAGGTGGCTGTTTATTGATCACTTCTGGTTTCTCTAGCTAATGTTGCAGGCTGAAATTTAGCGAGCCTCACCCTCATGTTTAAACTGCTCCAAAACAGTGCAGGTCAACCACCTCATTATACGGAACTAGTTTGTCCTTGCAAACAACATTATCATGACTTAGACTCTGTCTCTAAGTTCACTGCTTATGCTTGGCCCAAGCTTCACTTCTAGAAAATTGTTTGTTTTCCTTACAGTTTACAAGGGGATTTCCCTAGGTAAATTTAAAGTTTTAGCCTAAACGTAATGTCCAAATACCAGATGCTGAAAGGCACAGATTTCTCTGTAGATATCAAAATAGACATCTATTCAGGAATACATTGTCCCTGCTCCTGACATCCAAAAAAAAATAATTTACATCCAGTTCCAAGCCCGGTAGGATAATTTTCGTAAAGTAACAATGTTTTCAGTATTTAGAGTGGAGAGCTAGAGAAGGTCCTGAAACCAGCAAATTTCAGGTTTCTGTTGATGCTCTAAAGAAAGCCAGTCCCCAAGCAGACATCTTTCTTGGTTAACAGAGTGACTCTCGTAGCAAGCGATGAAACGGACAAATGGACCATTTCCTAGGTCCACTCTATCTACTCTTGTTTGATCCTCAAAGACTTTATGCAGGGTTTGGCACAACTGTTACTGATTTCAAATGTGCGTTTAAGTTGGCTTTTACTGCTGTGCCTTTGTAAAAAAACAGAGGGAAAGCTTTCTTAATTGAAAGTCAGTGAGAAAATTTTTGTTTTCATTGTATGTAAACCATCCAAGCAGTTGACATTAACTTATCACATTTCCCCTCGTACCCTCAACTCCTGGGCCACTTTGAGATCAGAACTGGGATCTGCCACGTCTGAGCGTACCTACTTTCGACTGTCGCATTAATGTTGTAAAAGAGGAAATACTTTTCTGAAATAAAAGAGCCAGAAAGGGTCAACTTCCCTTCTCTTTCGCATCCCTTAAAACCATTTTGTAAGGTCAGCTTTCTTTTTTCTTTCCTTCTTTTCTCTTTCCCTCCTCCCCCATTTCCTCTCAAGTCAGCTCATTTGAAAGAAGTAGAACTTACGTGAAAACTCATTCCGGTTCTGCCATTTAACCTTTGGGTTTGGAGGAGAATCAACATTTCAAGTTGATGGTGGGAAAAGGGCAAGACTGGTTCGGGAGATTGGAGGTGTGTTGATTCACATGCAGCTTTTGATATGGGCCGCGACCTTGGAAATACCTGAAGATGAGCTGGGGCTTGTGGTAGCCTCAAATGCTAGAGGCTCAAAAACAACCTCATAGTTCAGAACATGGAACCCAGCAATGCAAGGCGGCAAGTGGGGACTGATTAAAACTCTGCATGGATCAAAAACTTCTTTTAAAGGTTAGGGATGATTTTTCTGAAGGCTGATCCATTGCTCTGATAGTACATAAACAAAGCCTCTTTTCAACTTTGATTTCATATATCAAAATTTAAAAATTGTGCTTTAACTAATGCCTTTTCTCCTTAACATTCAAGTTTCTTACCCCCTTAATAGAAGGGAAAAGGGTCCAAGTAGCCTGCAGTACATTTTCATGAAAGAAGTTTGGTTTTGTTTTTTGAGGGAGGTACATTTGGAAACTATAACAATTATGAAGAAGAAAGCGATAGTCTTTTTTTTTTTTTTTTTTTAGGAAGATTGGCCCTGAGCTAACATCCATGCCCATCTTCCTCTATTTTATATGTGGAATGCCTGCCACAGCGTGGCTTAATGAGTGGTGCATAGGTCCGCACCTATGCCGCAGGCTGCCAAAGCAGAGCGCACAAAGTTAACCATTATACCACTGGGCCAGCCCCAGAAAGTGATATTCTTAAAAAAGAAAATGAAAATCCCCATGGTGTGTATAGAAGATCCAGTATTTAAATAGATAATTAGTATGTCCACTGCTTGCAGACATTCTAATTAAGGACACATCAGAGAATGATTCTGTTTCTTAGAAAACTGTCTATTGGCACCTCCACATTCTGTATCAGATGGCCTGTCTGCTCAGCTCCTACGCTCACCTCCCAAGCTGAGTCCTGTTTGGGAGCCGGGCTCATCCCTGTTCAATTTTTTTCCTTGTTCTTCACTCTATCAACTTCTCTAGGATTTCTTTAATTTTCAAAGATAGTAAATTTTTAGTTTCTTTTTTTGTCATTCCTGACTAACTTCTTCCTTGTTTTCTTTGAAGACTTCTTGTTAAAGGTCAACTATGTATTATGGGACAGTTCCACTAATGGCATAAATGTAGCACTAGATATCTGATGCAAAATTATTGAGAAAATCTTAGAATAATATGATTGAAGAAATAAACACTTTTGTCTTACTTTCCACCTCCTCTCTCGCTCTCTCTCCCCCCCAACACACACTTTTATTTCCTTTGATTTGTATATTGTTCCTTCATCTTCAGGAATTGTTGAAGATTGATGAGATGAGTTAGACAAATTGTTTAACATTTTGCTTAAGTTATACCTTCTGTAACAATATTTTAGATAATACAGTCATGATGGAATCATTTCTAATATGTTCCATCTTCCACAGAGTAATGACTAGGTCCTTAATAGTACCCAATTTAGCAGTTAAAAAGCAACAAAGCAACTGCCATCGTTAACAACAATATTGACAACTACAAACAAAATAAGCCACTTGGTTATTTGGTTTTTAAAACTGCTTTTTTTAAACTCTCTTTTGAACTTAAGCATGTGATGATATTTTCTTCTATTCATATCTGTTCTTTAACTTGGAACCCTGCTCTTTCTGTTAACATTTTTTAAATCATTTATGTATTTTGAAATACTTATATCATCTTCCATATATTAGAACTGAGACCATTAATGGAATTTTAAATGTCTTGGTTACTTGTTGAAGTGGTAAGATGAAACCACCTGGTTTGCTTTGCTGACTTTTTAGATTATCAAAAAAAACTTGCTAACATGAATCTAATAATATATTTTATTACTGCTCTTCAGTTCTTTTTAAATGTAACAGAAAAAGTAAGGCGTTAGGAGCTTTCTGTATTTGGCCAAAGGGTTCCACCCAAACCTTTAACACAAAGTACTTGCTATAGACAAATGGTCAAGAAGGCGATATGATCTTCCAGGCATCATTTCCTCAGATATAAGCTGCAAAGTGACAGCATCATTAGTCATTTTCAATTATAGTCAATCACAACCAGGGACGTTCCATTTTCCCAGCTGTTTTGTTGTTAATTAACTAGATTAGATCTCCCGAGTTTGTTCTGCTGCCAACATCAACATCTTAACATTTCCAAGAACTTCCTTAGGATTTAATATTTTGCATGATAATTTTTAATGTATCACTCACAACAGATGTGTGTCTGAAGATTTATATATAGTATAGCAGGTCAAGTGGTGTCTTGTTGGTCAAAATGTTGCCCAAATAAATATTTATAATTATAACAATATTTGGATTTTATAAATCATCCATCAGGCATATGATCTCATTTACCTGGTGCAACTTTTTTTGTAATCTCAGATATCAACGGAGAGATAACAGACATAAGTCTGTCCCCCCAAATGAACAGGTCCATTTTGACTGACTCATTTGGTGAGCACAATTTCCATGTCAATGATAATAGAAAATGTTGGGAGAAGAATTATAGAGAGAAAGAAACAATATTAGAGTGATTTTATAATTAATTAACATATGTGACTAGCAGGATTTTATCTTTTAAAAATACAAGTTAGGAGCCGGCCCAGTGGCATGATAGTTAAGTTCGCGTGCTCCACTTCAGAGGCCTGGGGTTGGGAGGTTCGGATCCCAGGCACAGACTTGGCACCACTGGTCAAGCCACACTGTGGTGGCATGAGGCAGATTGGCACAGATGTTGGCTCCTCGACAATCTTCCTCATATACACACACAAAAATACAAGTTAGCTTTACAACTGAGGAAAATGTCTTAGACTATGAAAGGTTGAATAAATGCAAATCACATATACTTGAATATAAGGAGATCCCCACTTTCCCATTGAGAAGATAAAATTTATGATAGATTTTTGAGCAGCTTGTACACATAAAAACTTAGAAATATGGATGAGATTACCAAATGTCTAATTATATTTAATTTCTTAACACCTCCATATTTGCAATCTCACATTTTATAAAATGACACACTAATTAGAAATATTCCTTTTGCCACATTTATATTTTATGAAACAATTCCATTCACATTCTTCATATGTATATTCCAAAATTGTAGAACTCACCATCTTTCTTCTAAGTTATTTGCAATATGGCGCTATTTGAATCCCCGTATGACGCTGTTACACTTCTCTGTCCAGTGACTACTAGGAACATACCTACAACCAAAAAGTTAGAAAAAAACCAAAAGTTAGGATTATCCACCTTACTGTGGCAAGGGAGAAAACTCTCCAGAGAAATTGTGGGGCATCTCAGTAAGAGGGCACCAGAAAGAGCTGCTTGCCGGGTTTGGCTGCCTGGATGATTCTCGGAAGAATTAGGGAAGTAGAAGCCATTTCTGTATTGGATGCTGCGAAGAAACAGAGCCAATGTGATGATGGGGTATCTTAACACTTTTGGTCTAGAAGGTGAGAGAATTAAAGCAGGGCCGAGCAGTCACTGTTAAAGAAGTAGCAAGGCCTCATATGAGTCATTTTTGTGTTAGCAGAGTGGCTTTGTCTCTCTTGTTTCACACATGGCCCTGGAGTGGCCTTGGGTCTCTCTAGTTTATTTTCTGTTACTGTTTTTTATGTTTAATTAGGCCCATCACGCCTAGCTAGCTGCCAGTTACCAGAAGGGTCATGTTTTACTTCCTCAACGTTATCACTGGAATTTTTATCCCCAACCTCACTGCCCATTCACAAAATATTAGGAGAGATAATCTCTTCATTTTTCTTAGATATGTACTTTTTATCACCCCATCAGAATAACTTATTGTTTTTCTTTTTTAAACTATCTTTAAAAGTCTTGTTTATAATGTCTTTCGCCACTGGTAAGTGTAAGGTTATACCCTAGGAATGATTGCTAATAGTTTATCAAGTTTCTTCACCCCTTTTTTTTTCATGAACCAATTCTGTCAGATGACTTCTATAAGCATCACAAGTTCACAACTCTTGAGGTTATTTGAGGCTACTGTGCAACTTTGTTGTTCAAGATAAAACAACTGAGAAACAGAAGACAATATAAGGACTCTAATACAAGCTATCTCTTTTCTGAGGAAACATTTGGGGGGAAAGTCTCAATTTAGGCTTACTCGGTAACTAATGCTTGAACTGAGCAAGCATTTTAGAGATTTGAATTTCACTCCTGATCCTCAGTTGTATTAATTGTGTTTATACAGACAGAAAGAGAGACATAGATGTTTTAATTACAATAATCACATGCATGTCTGTGTATATGCAGCCATAGGGGGATTCATTTTTTTATGTAGCAGATATGAATTGCATGCCAAACAATGGCACAAGAGAAAAATGAAAGATTTTTTAATTTTGAAAATCCCAAACTCAGAGTTTAAAACTATATTGCATTTTAAATTTCAAAAGGAAAGCTGGATTTAGAAATCCTTTTTGCTTGTAATTAATTTCTGTTCTTCATAAAGAAATTTCACATCATTTGATATAATTGTCTTAACCTTTAATGACTATTTCCAAGCAAATTATATACAATGGAAAATAATGCTCAGCGGCAAAAATCCCCTACAATGAAACTAAATTTGTCATTTTAAAAAAATGATCTCAAAGTTTCTCCCTTTGGGTAAAGTATGAATCCACTATGACTATTGAGTTTTGAGCTCTTGTGAGGAAAGCCTGGGATCTGCAATTTACTTAGCATATTCAAAGTTTTAAAATTCTGGAAATCTAATCAAGAATAGTACTTGATAAGCATTATCCCACTGATTTTATATTTAAAGATGTTGAAATTTAGACATATATGTGATTCCCTTAAATCTAGTTAAAGATTATTAACATGATTAGCAAATCATTACCTTTTACAGATTTTTATTGAGCACTGCTTAAAGTTTATTATGTGAATAACGCTGCATTAGTTACTGCAGCCAAACAGTTTTTGCACCTGAAAGAACTTTACAGCCCAATAGAAAGGATGAGAGAATGGAAAATATGGGCACGCGCCAGAGAACCAAAAAGCAAAACAAAACCAGGCAAAAAGAACTTCCATAATATATAAATAATCAATTTCAAGTCTAAAGTATACCAGACGCTTGAAGAAGTTGCAAGTAGTTTTGTGACAAGCTGAATCAAAATCTATAGCCATTTCATGTGATGTTATTTGCTGATAATTATGAAAGATTGGGGAATGTACAACTCTGAACTTGTTACATTTTTGACACTTTGCAATATCTTCAGATGTTTGTGACACATTGGGGGGTACTACTTAACTTTTAAAACCTCTACATTTGAAATTATAATAACCCCTCTTTTACCCGTCTAGAAATAACAGTGGGCAAGATAAGATTTGAATAAATGAAGAGACTGTTCAGAGTTTATGTATTAATAAAAGGGAATGGAGTATATAAACATGTTATTTTCAGGATAACCAAAACCTAGTCCTTTAAGCGTTGAAATATTTTCATTTTAACTATTTTAATGAAAACTTTTATTGACTGTCTTCTGTTTCGCTTCATTAAGCAATGCGTGATAACTAACCACCAATTTTATAGTACTTTACAGTCCACAGAGTCCTTTTCACATAAAATATCTCATTTAGTTTCTCCAACAAAGCTATGAGTTAGGTTGTAGTGTTATATCATTATATGCATTTCAGGGATGATCAGTCTGAGCGACCTGTCTAATTTGCCGACGATCACTCACTCAGTAGTAAGGAGTTATGACTGAAATCCAGCACTTCTGATTCTAGACCACAATGTAATTTAAACTTTTCCTCATTTTCAGGGGCATCATTATAAGCATCAATTATCGTTCCATTTGTTATACAGTGATGCACATGGCATGTGAAGTTCAATACAGATTACTGTTTATTGAGTTGAGACCCGGATGAAGTAGTTACTTTGCTTTTAGAAGCCAGGTTGGAAATATTAGAATCGAATTCTTTACCTTAAAGAATTTTGTACCTTTAAATATCAGAATCAAACTCAACACAGTAAGATGCTTACACTTTGAGAAGAAAGTGGAACTTAAGCCAACTGTGGGAACAGCAAACTCCCATCTCTCCTCACCCACTCGCTCTGGGGCCATATGCTTGTTGAGTGGTAAAGTAGGCACATCCCAGCAGTATTGAAATCAATTTCTAATTCGTCTCTCCCTCTCTTCCCCCCTCCTTCTCTCTCGGAACATATATGTGACTTCCTATGAGTTAAATGATATGTGATGAGACTTCTTCATATGTTGCACTGTTCTCCTTTCAATAACTGACCAAGATCACTACATTTTCTAGTTATATGCTTTTATGTTTATTGTCTCCTCCCTGTTATCTTTTGTTACTTTTTGTGGTCAGCATGGTTACTACTAGTTGCCCTTAATATTCGGTCCTTGTGAAGTCGCTGCAACTTTGCAGGGCAATCAAGAGACCAAATATACATTAATTCACTAGCCTTGTATATTTCATTCTCATTGTTTAGCTCTGATATCAGAAGGGAATAATGTCTCCACGTGTCATGACTTTCAATGGTAGTTTTCCTCACTGATCAGAGATATTTTTTTGTTTGCTTTTGGATTCAAGGCTTATGTTTTTTGCTTTTGTTTTGTTTTGGGGGGTATTTTTTTTAATTTATTCTTTTATTGCAGTAACATTGGTTTATAACATATAAATTTCAGGCGTACATCGTAATATATTGTGATTTCTGTGTAGATTACATCGTGTTCACCACCTAAGGACTAATCACAATCCATCACTACACACATAATCCTAATCAGCCATTTCAAGCCTTACGTTTTAATAAATAAAAAGTTATATTCATTGACGCGATAGTAGATGTTTAACAACATGCACTCTGGGACAAACAATTAAAAGCCCCGGTTTGACATGATGTTAGACACAATAGACATAAATAACCTCAGGAGCATAGATGATAGTTAAATTAAGGAGTGATGAATTTCTAGTATTTATTTTGGTATTTATTCCCTTGGTAGCTTTTCTCAAGTGGAGTTCCTCAAGAGAATTAAGTCCTAAAGCAAATGATTTAAGGGCCTATTTTCTTATTTTTGTCAAGGGTGGGACATAAACGTTCATTGGAGGTGCTTAGGTAACTCATTAGGTATAATGGATGCCTTAGACTTTGGTCCCGGACAAGCAGCATCAGCATTAACTACAAAACTGTTAGAAGTGCAAATTCTTGAGCCCCACCTAAGACCCACTGAATCTAGAACTCTGGGGCTGGGACCCAGCAATCAGTGGTTTAACAAGGCCTCCAGGTGATTCTGATGGTCCCAAAGTAGAGAACCACTGCTCCAGGCCATTAGGATTAATTCTCTCCCCAATCCACTGAGTAGGTTTGCCCTAGGACCTTAGCATCCTCTGCTTCTGGACAGTGGAAAGGGAAAGAAGGGTGGAGAAACCTCACTCATTTTTTAAAAGCCTCAGCCCAGAACTGACCGATATTCCTTCTGCTCACATTCTACTGGTGATAAGTAACCACATGGCTACCCAGTGGTGTACTGGAGCCAGCTTGTATCTACTCAGGAAGGCCTTTTGTCAAATTTTCAGAAATTTTGTGAGCTGCTTGACATTATCTTGGTAACTTAAAATTAGCTATGGTGGGCGTATTTACACCACAGAAATTGGCAAACACTAAAATTACGGTGTTTTTTTTAACCCAGAGAGCCAGTTTGAAACATATAGCAGCATGCCACTGACCATACACAGGCTGGGCTGACTCCGCTAGGAGCTCTGCAGCTGAAACGGCCCTCCAAAATTGTCCTGCTCTAAGCCAAATTGGCTGAGCCTTTATACCTTCACCTTGATTAGACGCTGGATGAGGGCTGCCCTGGGAAGGGCACGCCCTTGGGCAAGGCAGCCCTCTGCAACTGAGACAGTCCCTGAAGGGACTGACAACTGAAGGATGTCTGCTGACATCTTTCCCACCATTTGGGACAAGAGTCCTTCCTTAAAGGGAACTCTGAGTGACATATCCCCATGTGTACCACAGCCCCTCCGTCCAAAAGATTCTAATATAATTGATCTGGGGTGAGCCAGCACGTTAGGATATTTTTAATGTTCTGTGGATAATTCTCATATGCAGCCACACTGGATACCATGTAAAAGGGTCAAGCCAGTTGCTGAGGTGACACTGTTTTTTCATTTGTTTAGCTTTTATTGATGTTTGCACTCTACTTCCTCTAAAAATAATTGTGCCCGAAGCAAGAGCCTGTACGTAGCAAACAATCAATAAATATTTGTAGGGTGGTTGGCTAAAATAATTATAACATTTTTGAAAGGAATTCTATCCAGAAAAATTAATTTAGAAGTAAAATGCAATAATGTTTTCACAAAATGAATTAATAACTTCATGAATTAAGTTAACTTCAAGATGTTAATTAAATAAATAACATGTATGCTTTTCTATTAAAGAGGAAGTTAGAAGATTTGAACTCTGAGTGGAAGGCGGTCACCCATTTACTTCAAGAGCTGAGGGCAAAGCGGCCTGGTCCAGCTCCTGGCCTGACCACTGTTGGAGCCCGTAAGTATGCTGGACTACTTTCTCTTTGGCTGTAGCCATTTGCTCAAAAGCACAACAGTACGATAATCTCTAGTGAAAGGGAAAATTGATTGCAATTCTGAGAACAGAAATAAACCTTTGTGTTATTTGCTGGGCCAGATGTCTTAGAGTAGGTTCCTGGGTAATGGATTCTGATTCAGAGCATTGGGTGACAAAGGCATATTGGGATGTGTTCTCTAGAGATATACCTACAACGAAGAAAGGTACATGGGACAGCAGAAGAGGCTCAAGGGCCATTGGGCAGCAACAGAGTCCTCAGCCAACTCCATGGAAGCCTTCGAGCTGGACTGGCTCTTCGGAGCTGTTCTGAATTGCAGGGAGTAGGCCTGACCTTTGTATTCCTGAACCGGCTAGTCATTGCCCGCGGACTGCCTGCTGGGAGGATGGGGAGACCTTAGAAGAATTTTCTGGGGCTGAAGGCAATTCCTGGTAGGAAACACCGTGAACAGCCAGTACTCCCAGCAGCAGGAGTGGGTGTGTTGTGTCTGATGGAGATCAAGGTGGAGCTCCAGAGTACCCACTAACACTTAACGTAGGAGGATTCCATCGCAATGAATCCTGTATCATTTAGACAGCATTCTTACAATACGCCTATAGAAATCCCTGAAAACACACACGGTCCTCCTAGCACCTTCCCCTGTCCCACTTGAAAACAATTTTAAGAACTCTTCCATCTTTAGTCCAAGGAAAAGAAAAATGGACCATGACTACCACAAGCAGACTTGAGGGAGGAAAGTGCCTTCATTTAGCTACAGTTTGAACTTTTGTTTTTACTGCGTATTTTCAGTTTATTTTATTTCACTTTCTGTTCATTTGTTAGTAGAAAGTATGCATAAAATCTCATGGCAATATTAGCACTGGCTTTGAATCTCAGGGGAAAGGAGCCAGCAAACTTCTTTGCTGTACCAACTCTATAATTAGGCAGAACTAAAAACATCTTTGGGTTTTTTTTTCTTCCGCCTTGTCTACTTTTCAAAGATCAAATGATTGAAATATTAAAGCGTGGTGACTGGTTCTTCAAGTAAAGTTGATTTTTATTTTATATCAAGTAGAAATATACCACACTGGAAAGATCACAGCCAGGCTAGCCCAATGATAATTCAATAGAAGGCATAAATAGTGCCTGGGCTAAAAGAGGCTGTACAATCTGGGGAGAGTGTGTCTCATGTGCCCCCTGGGGTTTCTGAGTAGTCATCAGAGCTAGATTTAATGATATTGGAGACTTGCAAAAGATGTACGAGCATTCCTTTTTTTTTTTTTTTTTGCTGATCTGGGATACTAAAATCGCTATATCGGGGATTATATTCCACTAATTATATCAGGTTTATTTCTTTTACGACCTGTCATTTTTGGTTCCCTCAGCACACATGCATAGTTTGTCCCTATATAATCACTTATTGGTATTTGTTCTCTAGCTTTCTCTGGTATCTTCAGCCTCAGACTGTCTAATTCCATAAAGAGATTGGGTTCCAGTGATTGGGTTATAAGTTTGTTGAACTCTGAAAATAATTTTGAGTTTATCCCTGTTTAAGCCACTTTACACAGTAAAAGAAGTTTCCAAAACCAGGGCACAGAAATCTGTTTAACCTATAAAGTACTGAAATGTAACGTTAATGTTTCTAATGGAAAATACCCAGTTCCAATTTTGATTTTCAGCAACATACATAATTCACCCACTTAATAAATATCTATCGAGTAGCTTCTATGTATTGGGCATCATGCTAGGTCCTGAGGATGCTGCATAGAATAGGATAAAGTCCCTTCTCTTATGAAACACATACTCTGATTGGAAGAGAAAGACAATGAGCTAACAAAGAAGAAAATATGTACTATCTCAATATTGTTAAGTGTTCTAGAGTGAAGTCCACAGATTGATGTCAAATGGGCACTTGTTAGAAATGCAGAATCTCAGGCCCCACCCCAGACCCAGTGAATCAGACTCTGCATTTTAATAGGATCCCCAGGTGATTCCTGTGCACACTGAAGTTTGAGAAACACGGTTATGGAGAACAAGAAAGCAGGGTAAGAGGGAAAGGGAGCGGGAATGCAGACATGATTGTCTGTAGTTTGGTTGGGGACGCTTTTCTATTAAGAGAATGGCAAAAAGCTCATGGAAGTGAGGAAATGAGCCATGTGTATATCTGGGGGAAAGTATTCCAGGCAGAGAGAGAACGACCAGAGCAACGGCCTTGAAGTAGAACAAGATGGAGGAATATCAGGAACAGTGAGACCAGAGCAGAGGGCAAGGGGATGTGTGGCTGAAGCAGTGGGAGACAACGTCTTTCGTATCTCTTGTCTTGCTTCCTTCTCCCCCTCCTAAGAGTCTCATCTCCCCCTACCACTCTTTGCCTTCCCCCTACTCCCTCCACATGGCGGCCAGTGTTAGAATGCCCTCAACTCCCAGCCACTGGTGATGGCTGGTGGAGTTGGGGCCAGAGCTGGAGAAGAACTGAGGGAGAGAGGAATTTTCTCAAAAGCAAGGGCTTTTTATTCCCTATGGCAAACTGACACAGAGCTGGGCATAAAGTAGAAATGTTAAATGCACAGATGTTGAATGAAAAGAATCAATTGTAAGACAGGTGGATTCAGAACTGCTTCTATTCAAAGAAAACTCTTTCTTCTTTAACATGGTTAAATTAAGAATTGTTTATAGGGGCTGGCCTGGTGGCACAGTGGTTAAGTTCACCCGCTCCGCCTCGGCAGCCCAGGGTTCACAGGTTCAGATTCCGGGCACAGACCTAAATACCACTCATCAAGCCATGTTGTGGTGGTGTCCCACATACAAAATAGAGGAAGATTGGCACAGATGTTAGCTCAGGGACAATCTTCCTCACCAAAAATAAAAATAAAAAGAATTGTTTGTATTCCTGACTTCTAGAAAGTTAATCTGAAATCAATACAATATAAAAAAGGGAAATCTGTTTTATAATATGGTTTTGATGTGCAATTATTATTTCATCTACTATATTGTAATATAATTTATAATTTATCATAGTAAGTTTTTTCCGCTGCACTCCTACTATTGTGCTAGCAGCTTTTACATATTTGTCTTTATCCTCAAAATAATTGCAAAGTACATGTGGTTAAACACAATTTTTCTAGGGTAAGGATCCCAAGGCTTGGATGGGAAATAGCTAGATTAAGGCCACACAGCTGGGAAGAAACAGAGCCAAGATTTCAGTCCAAGTGTGTCAGGCTCCAAAGCCTGTTTTGTTTTGGGTTTTTCTTTTTGCTGTACCTTGCACTATCTCTCTGTCCAAGAGCCTAATGGAAATTCTAGATATGGAGGCAGCAAGCCAGTAGTTAATGTTACTTAACTCGATCTTGGATGTATGGGGAGTAAAAGTAGGAAATGTTTGTGTCTTTTCTACTTAAGGAGTAGAAGAAATCAGTTTACTCTATTTGAATTTCTTAGGACCATAGAACTCTGAACTTAGAATAATCATTCCAATTATCATCTGATTGAATATTCTTCTTTTATATGTGTGGAAACTGAGGCCCAAAGGGCTTTTATAAAAATACTAAACCAAGATCCCTTATGGCTGCTTACTTAAATTATATAATATGATGAGGTGGTCCTGCCTGAGCTGTATAAATTGTTTCAGTTTATAGGACAAATAGGCATGCTGGAAAAAAACTTTTTTGCAATCATTGTTGCTTGGATACCTGAGTATATCACTTATCTATCTCTACATAAGAACACCACAAATGTAATGGCTTAAAATAAGAATTATTTACTTGCTCATGATTCTGTGGGTCTGCGGTTTGGGCTGTGATTAGCTGCATAGTTATTCTGAAGGTCGTATTAGGGGTCATTCATGTGCATGCAGTTATCTGACAACTCAGCAGGAGCTCGATGGTCTAAAATGGACCAAAATGGACCCACCCAGATATCTGACAGCTGGCTGTTGGCTGGAGAACCTTGGTCCTCCACAAGGCCCCTCATCCATCGTCCAGTAGACTGGACTGGGCTTCATTATATAGCATCCTCAGGGCGGTGTTTCAAGAGAGTGAGAGTGGAAGCTACAAAACCTCTTGACTAGACTCTGAAATTCTTACGACATCATTTCTGCTACATTCTATTGGTCAAAGCAAGTTGTAAGGCCAGCCCAGATTCAAGGGGTGGAAAAATAGACTTTACCTCTTGAAAGGAGGAGCTGCAATGTCATTGCAAAGGGGGCATGCATATAGGGATGGGAGTCTTTATTGTGGTTATCTTTACACACAAACCACTACATTGGGGAAAAGGGGGGAAAAGCAGAGATGAAAGTGTTGGTCTGTAGCCAGTATCTTATGTCAGTGGTTCTCAAACTTTACCATATATTGAAATTACCCATTTCTTGTTAAAGCACAGATTGTTGGGCTTCAATCCCAGAGTTACTGATTCAGTAGATCTGGGGTGAGGCCTGGGCATCTGCATCTCTGAAAATTCCCCAGGTGATGCTGCTGCTGCTGCTCCTGGGGCTGCACTTTAAGAACTACTGCCATAAGCCTATGGTGAGCGGGGAAGGGATTCATCCCTACTCCTGCATGCAACGTGGAGTGGAATTTGAGTGAGAATCAGTGCTGTAGTTGCCAAAGGGAACTCCATGTTATTTCAGGACCACCACTCTTTTCCCCTCCACCCCCTCAAGGCCTTTGTGCTTGGAAGTTCACATAGATTGACATTAAGCCCAGGCAGTATTTGCCTAGCAGAGCAGCTCAGAGACCTGTGGGGAGGATAGCCATGCTTGTACGAAGCTCCCCTAAAGACTCTCAGAAACAATTAGGTAGACAGGACTTTGCATGGGACTGAAGGCCTGCATGGCAGATGGAGGCAAAGAGCCAGCAAATCTGGTCGTAAATGTCAATGTGAATCCTTTCTTATCCACAAGCTGCTTGGTCTGGGAACATTCACATTCCACAATACCCGATTTAGCATTTTCGAAAGAAATTGCATATAGAACATACTTAATGTGAAGACTCCAAATCAGGATATTGGAGTTCTTCAAGGGTCCCAGGGTAATAACTATGAAATGAATGACCATTGTATATACAGACAGATAGAAGTGCCAGTTAATAGAGGTTTCTAGTTGATTAAACTCTGGTAAAACCATCTCTTCCTGTAATTAATTTTGGAGAGAGCAAGTCTCCAGTGTAATTAGGAAATTGCTGCATTGGAGGTCAGGAAGCCTAAATTCCAATCTCAGTTGTGCTTCCAAGTAGATAAGGGATCAACAGACTATTTTTGTAAAGAGCCAATAGTAAATATTTTCAGCTTTGTGGTGGGTCATGCAATCAACTTTGTCATTTTATACTGAAAGCAGGCATACCGTAGACAGTGTACATAAGTGGGCATGGCTGTGTTCCAGTAACACTTTACAGAAACCAGAAGGGGGAAGGTGGGTCAAATTTGGCCCTTAATGCCCTACCCATATCTTCTCAGCACTAGTCTTTCCTGTAAACCCTGAGGCAAGTACCTGTGTCTCAACCAGGCACTTTTTCTCTGGCCACAGGAGAAACTTACCCATTTGCAGAACAGGTTGAAAGTGCTGGGGAGGAAACATCCCTGGAACAACACTCAACCACTGATGGACAGGAGTTGATGGATAAATATGCCATCTTTTCCACTCCTTGAATAGGAGAACTCCACACCAGATGTCTCTAGCTGGTTGAACCACAGTTGCCCACAGTGAGAAGCTGTTTATTAGTATGCCTTGTGTAGACTTCCTTCCCATTCCTATTCATTTCCTTACTCTCCCACCACCACTTTCTGGTATCATCTACCAATTAAACCAGTAAGTTTCTGGTATCATCTACCAATTAAACCAATTAAGTTGTACTCAACTCCTTGTCTTAGGGTCTACTTCTGGGTGAACCTAAATTGATACAACAGGCCTTAGAATTAGTGCCATGGTTATACCTTTTGCGTGAGTTGTGTTGTGATTCTCAGTTTGCAGATGAGAAAACCAAGGGTCAGAAAGATTAAATAATTTGTCCAAAATTACAAAGCTAGTAAATGTCAGAGTGGATGTCCAAAGACAGGTCTCTGTGATTCCAAAGCTTATGCTATTATTCAGAGCATCATATCTCAAGCAGTGATTTATTTATCTTCATTCGATTTGTGCCTGTGTGTGAGGAGGATTGACCCTGGGCTAACATCTGTTGCCAATCTTCCTCTTTTTGCTTGAGGAAGATTGTCGCTGAGCTAACATCTGTGTGCCAATCCCCCTCTATTTTATGTGGAATGCCACCACAGCGTGGCTTTACAAGCTCTGCTAGGTCCGCACCCGGGATCCGAACCTGTGAACCCCCGGCCACCAAAGCAGAGCATGCGAACTTAACCACTGCACCATTGGGCTGGCCCCTTCATTCGAATTTTTGAAGGCTATACTTAAATATCAAATACTCACACAGAAGGTTATTTATACATTTATTATTTCAACTTCACTTGCCTCTCTAGAGTTGAATAAAGCATTCCAAGGCTATTTCAATAAGACTTTAAATATCTAGGCAGTTTGATAAAAGCGTGAGGTTAATTGAAGCTTTAACTATAATCTTGGCATACTACTATTTATTTGTTTGATTTAAATTGCGAGAAAACGATTAATTTCTTGTGAAAGTGCTTTCTCGTTTATCTGCAAGGATCATGAGAGAAGGAAGCTGTCAATTAATTCTCACATTTTTGCTCCCCTTTTGGGTCTCCATTCTGCTCAGAAACACAAAGAGGGGTGCCGCCCATATCGTTTCCTGTTTCGGCTGTGTTTCCCACCGTTGATTTTGCTTCAGCTGAACTTTAGGATAAGACACATTAGTTGCAGTGGGGCTGCGTCTTTCTCCGCCTCATTAACAGGTGGATGATTACTGAAAACAGTTAGGACACGGCTATACCATTGTTGGTTTTATAGTTAAAAACTCTAAACCTTAAAAACTTCCTCAAAGTCTGATATGCTAGGAGTAAGATTTTGTACCAAAAAATGCGAAGTCCTCTACTCAATTATAGTAACAGGAAAGAAATTAATTTTAGACCATCCCAGGATAGTTCAAAGCCCTGAGCAACTGCAGAGTCCCTCCAACTCTTGGCAGCAATAAATTAATTAATTAATAAACTATTTGTATGCATTAGTGAGGTGAGGATGTTTGAAATATAATGAGCTGTGTCATACTATACAAGGGGAAGTGACAACAGTAAATCCTGGCTGGGGAGGCCCCAGAATTGTTCATATTGATCAGAAGGAAGTCTTTCTATGTAGGCAGCGGGAGTTGCTGGTCCCAGGCCAGGTTCTTCAACAATGTTCCCTGATTAACAAGGAGGATACAACAGTGGTGTCATTGTTAATATCCAAGACAGTGATCGACTGTGAAAACTAGAGTATTTAGATGTTAATTATCCATTTTGTGATGATGAAGTTCCCTTTGTTCTTCCTTTCTTAACCTTTTGGCAGTTTTATTGCTTGGTTACCATCTCCGGTTAGGGCCAGCTTTGGGGTCTGAACTGGCATAGGAAGAGAAGCGCTAATCC
Organism: Equus quagga; assembly: GCF_021613505.1. Taxonomy (NCBI): domain Eukaryota; kingdom Metazoa; phylum Chordata; class Mammalia; order Perissodactyla; family Equidae; genus Equus; species Equus quagga. The sequence goes on from NC_060276.1 coordinate 97,412,838, forward strand.
ATCATTTCTAATGCTTGTTGGAAGCATTCCTGGAAGTTTCAGGGTGTGTGTGTGTGTGTGTGTAGGGAGAGGAGGAGGCGGGGAATATCATCAACGGTTGAATAAAGTACTCTGATTATTGGAGATTTTTCAATTACCCGTATCCTTCATTTTAACAGAAATAAAGGGTTCATTACAGTAAAATTACCTTAGCCTCCTTAGATTATTTAACTCCTTCCCAAAAAAGACTTTTGCTGGAAATCACTAAAGAGTATACCATAATGTTGAATTTCTTCTTAAGCTATTATCACGGGGAAATTAGAACTATTTAAACATATTCAGGAGAATAGGTACCCCACAGCCCACAAAAGTGAGACTTCTCCATGTATTCCTATTGTTTCCTAACATTTCACTAAATCATTTTGAAATCAAGTATAACTTTACCTTCAAAGGAGGAAGATTCCAAAAGGAAGTTGTAGCAGTTTGCACTTCAATTGTCGATTGTAGGATTGTGATCTGAAAGGTCTTTGAGAGGTCATTCATTCCTCTCCACTATCTTCAGGAAAGGTTCTCTCTCCTTTAGAAGCAATCTTAAGAAGGTTAACTGCCTACTCTCCTCTTAAAAAATCAAGAGTAGGTGGAGTTCCACCACTGCCGTTATACTCAAGACAGCCTAACCCAAGTTCCAGTTACTGTCTAAGTTATTTGTTGAGTAGGAAAAGAACATTTCTGCTCACTGTGCATTTAGACATTCTTTGAAGTCTGTTACTTAATCTCCCTTCAGACTTTCCTTTTCTAGTTTAAATTAGGTGAGTCCCATGCCCTGTCAACAAAAAAACTCTCCCGCAAATGTTTAAATATCTCTGGGGCCCCTCTTCTACTCTCTCAAGTGTGTTTTTCATATTGTTTTTCTGTTGTGGGCTTCAGAATTGAACCCTGTTCCATAATTACTGGTCTGCTCACAACTCAGTCACATCACAAAGTCAGCATGCCCTTTTCGTACATTTATATGATGACATCATTCTGCCTGCTGTAATGTTCTACTAGCTTGTATTAAATTTGACAACTATTCGAGTACCTGGTATTTTTCTGCCACATTTTAGCTTAGCCAGTCATGTCCTTCTATATTGGAACATCAAAGTAGATTTCCCTTGCAACATAAAGTATCTTTAAATTGACTCACAGGATTTTATCAGCAGCATATGCACATGCTCGTGTATCCTCATTCTAGAACTATTCTACCTCAACCACACATTCTCCTCCAGGTGCTGACAAATGTCTCCCCTCTCATTCACAGCCTCTCTCCTAGAAAGAGTCATCTACAGTCTTGTCTCTATTTCTTCTCCCCACTGCAGCCTGGCTGTGTCCTTCCACCAATCCATTGAGAGTGCCCAAAGGCCAGAAATGACGTCTATGTTAAAACACCATTTCAATTCTCATCTTACTTAAACTGTTAGCAGCGTGTAATGCAGTTGACTGCTCCTGTTTTGAAACATTTCTTCTATCCCTTCACACTCATAACACGGATCTCTATTTTCCCTCTTAGCTCCCTGGCTATTTTTTCTCACCTTCCTGGCTGGCTCAACCTTTTTTATCTGGCTATTAAATATTTAAAGTAATTCAGGCCTGCTTTTTTCACATTCTTTAATCTCTTGGGTAATCTCGTTTATTTACATGGTTTCAAGCACTAATTATATATGGAAGTTTCCCACATTCTTACTTTAAATCCACACCTCTCTTTTAAATTCTAGATCTGTAAATTAATTCAGAAATATAGTAGTAAAAATAACCCAGATAAATATTCTTGTCCTCATGGAGTTAATGTTTTTGTGGGGATAGACAAAAAAGAAAATAAATAAATACAGTATGTTTGCATGTTATGAGGTGATAACTGCAATGGAAACTAAAACAGGGAAGAATGTAAGGAGTATGGGTATGGAGTACAAGAGTGGGGCTTATAGAGACAACTTCACTGAAAAGGTGAAATTTATGTGAAGACCTGAATGTGGTCAAAGTATAAGCCAAGTAGATATCTGGGGGAAGAACATTCTAGGCTGCAGCATACCAGGAATGGCATTCTAACAAATGTCGTGAGATGGGAGCATGACTAGTATTGGAAGAATAAGCAGTGTGGCTGGAGCACACAGTAAGTGAAGGGGAGAGCAGTTAAGAGACGACGTTAGACCAGGGAGAGCTTTAAAGGCCATCAAAATGGCTGTGAGTTTTACTTGTGTAAGATAAAGACCCAATGGAGGTTTTGAGCCCAGCAATGAGATGCTCTGACACCTGTTAAGAGTAAACTGTAGGGAGAAGAGTACGGTGGAAGCAAGAGAGGGCCAGTTAGGAGACTACTGCAATAATTTAGGTTAGAAATGATGATAGTTTTATATAGAGTGTGGCAGGGGAAGTGACAAGAGGTGAACAGATTCTGAATATGTCTTGAAGCTAGAGCCAACGGGAATTGTTGACAGATTTGATACAGGGAGTGAGAGAATGCAATGAGGTTCTTGGCCTGAGCAAATTGTAAGAATGGTGTTGCCATTTACTGAGTTAGGGAAGATAGTAGGAGGTACATCATGGTAGGAGGCCATATAAAAATGCCTGCTTTGTACAAATTAAGTTACCTATGCCTACTAGTTATCCAAATGGAGATGTAGAAATGGTGGAGGAATATATGACCTGGAGATTAGGAGTGAGATCCAATCCGGAGATGTAAATACACAATTTTTAGTATATTAACTAAACCATGAAATTGTGCTAATCAAAGCCAAGGGGTAAATATAGTAGAAAAGAGAAGATATGCAAAGATTGAGCCCTGGAGGACCCTAGTGATAAGAGGTAGGGGATATAGTAATAAGTAGTCAGTGAAATAGGAGGAAAACCAGGACAGAAACCTAGAAGCCAAGAGAAGGAAGTGATTTAAGGAGAAGGAATTGGTAAAAACCATGTCAAATGCTGCCTATAAGTCTAGTAAGGTAAAGCCCAAGAACCAACCTTGGATTTAGCAAACTTGGCTAGAGTGGTAGGGGAATGAATTGCTGACTGGAGTGAATTCAAGAGAATCCTGATATCCAACAACTCACTCAACATCTGCACTTAGATTTCTCTCAGACTCCTCAAATCCACCGTGACCAAAACTGAACCAGTGAATTTACTCTGCCCTCTTCTCCTCTTGGATGCCCTATCTCGGGAAATGGCAATGCTATCCGCTCAAGGCAGTGCCAGCAAGTGATCCTGGATGGACACCTCTTTCTCCTTCACTTTCCTCATCCAATCAACCACCAAGTCCTGCTCATTTTATTACTTAACTATCTTTCAAATTGTCTTACCCATCTCCATCCCTTCTGCCACCATCATATTTTACCTGGGTGCTTGCCTCCTAACTGATTTCATTTACCTCTCTCTAATCCACTCCGTGTATAAACATATTTCACAAAGAATAGTAATGCAAAAAGTAAATCTCATTCTATTGTAATCTTTGAATGGTGTCCCAGTGCTTTTAGAATAAATCTCCAAATCATTAACACGGCCTACAAGGTCTTATGTGATGGTTCCCATGCCTACACTTCTTGTTCCACTGTCCCCCTTTTTCTTCAAAGCCCAGCCCCCTTCTACCTTTCTTGAGTTCTTTTAGTATGTCTGCTAAAAAAAGAGAGACAAAGAGAGAAAGAAAAGAGCTCAGGTTTTTCATACCTACTACTCACTTCCCTGGATGATCTCTTCCGTTACTCATCCTTTAGATGTCAGCTGCACCTTTTCTTCTATAGGACTCTTTCCTTGAGCCTCGTGTTATACAATCTCAAAGCACACTTTTTCCTTTTGTATCTTTATCATTGTTTTGATTACTAAGTTATTTATGTAATTATTTAATTTTCATTTCCTAATAGACTGTGAGTTCCAAGAGGATCCTATTTTACCTCTGTTTGTCAATGTATGTCCTTTTGTGTATGCAGCTTTTGTTCGATGACTAGCATGGAGTAAGTAAGTGTTCAACTAATATATTTTGACCAAATGAACAGTGTGTTTATTTTTATGTTGGATCAAATAGGTAAACCTCCTGTGTAGTTAAAATACCAGACAGATTAAGTGATTATATGCTTGTCCAGCTGTGTAGTGGCAGAATCTGGACTCAGACCTGAATCTCCTGAGTTTGATCTCAGTGCTCTTCAGTATTCTTCTCTATCTCAACTTCTTTTTCTGCTTAGGCACAGCTAATAGATAGATTTATCCTCGCACTCTCAGTGGTAAATCCTAATGTTTTTAAGACTGCAGTATTGATCAAATAGGGATATACTGTGGCTTTGACGCAAATCTTGCAGACTAATTCTAACCCCCATCTCATCCCTTAGCTCTTATTCTTGACTATTGTCTTGGTATCCAACTTCAGAACCTCTACTTTACAGTCTAACATGCTATGTTCCTCTTAACATTTATATAATTTATTCCTTCTCTCATCTTCAGTATTTTTTAAAAAATACATTTTAATCTCATTTTCCAACGTACCTGCCAATGCATGATGCATTCATTAAACAAATATTCAATCTAGCAATTCTAATATTTATGCAAAATTGCTAACAGCACTGACTACACCAGTGCCTAAATTGTAATACAGACCTACAATAAAAAAATCAGAATTACAGGGGCTGGCCCCGTGGCCGAGTGGTTAAGTTCGCGCGCTCCGCTGCAGGCGGCCCAGTGTTTCGTTGGTTCGAATCCTGGGCGCGGACATGGCACTGCTCATCAAACCACGCTGAGGCAGCGTCCCACATACCACAACTAGAAGGACCCACAACGAAGGATATACAACTATGTACCAGAGGGGCTTTGGGTAGAAAAAAGAAAAAAATAAAATCTCTAAAAATAAAAAAAAGTCTTCTCTTTAAAAAAAAAAAAAAAAAAAAAAATCAGAATTACAGTACCTTCAATTGTTGCTTCTGATAATTATCACAACTTCGAAAAAGAATCATTATTCTCCAACATTAAAAAGCAGGAACTGAATAACTTGCCATTAGAAAAATAGGAGACTGTATTTATGAAAATAACATAAATTAGTCAATCTCCAATGTCACTTCAGCTTACAGGATTATTCTTTATTCTTGAAGAAATTTATAAATAAAAGATATAAATAAATTTCCTATAATGTTTACTATGGATTATAAGTGGAGGAAGTAATTTTCCTTCTCATGTTGAAGTGAGTGAGAAGTTTCCTTGATTATTGGTATATTTCTTTAATCCTATGGGTTGGCAATAGCTTTTTTTTTTTTTTTTTTGAGGAAGACTAGCCCTGAGCTAACATCTGCCAATCCTCCTCTTTTTGCTGAGGAAGACTGGCCCTGAGCTAACATCCATGCCCATCTTCCTCTACTTTATATGTGGGATGCCTACCACAGCATGGCGTGCCAAGCAGTGCCATGTCTGCACCTGGGATTCGAACTGGCGAACCCTGGGCCGCCAAAGCAGAATGTGCGCACTTAACCGCTGGGCCACCAGGCTGGCACCGGTGATAGCATTTTTGCTTACTGAATCCAGTAAGAACTAAAGACAAGCCTTATTGTTTTTCTTACTGATTCTTATTTGTTCAAGGTAAAATGCATCTTTTTCTTTTGAACCTGCATTCTGTGTTTAACAAATAAAGACATAACTCAGAATTGAATCGTGCACTTTGATTTGAGATTTTTTTCCAAGGTCGGGACCCAGCTTCGCAAGAGATTTTATGTTTTCCAATACGGCTGCCATCCACTCCCACCAGCTGAAAGACAAACTTGTCTAATAAAGCTTTCAGATTCAGTTTGCTGTCTGCATACAGCTTGAGCATCTCTGGAGGTCACTCCCAGCGCGTGCGGCAACCCCAGCAGGGAGAAGTAATGAGAAGCTTCTGGTTAAAAAGCTGACACGATCACTTCCAACCTCCTTGAATGCGAACATAATAAGCAAGTTTACAGATGCAAATCTCTATGATGCTGGGGATTTCCATCTTGATCTCTGACTCCAAGGAACATTTGACTGCATGGATTTGTATCTCTTATCTGGGTAAATAAATGCTTCATATTGAGCATATTGAGGAAAATGTGCTTTACAACAAAGGTCTGATGTAAATCGGGCAAAACAACATTGTCACTTCATGTTTAACTCTGTCAGAGGGTCTCTGAGGTCTCACAGTCTGCTTCTATTCCAGGAATACTGAGGCATATCATAACTTTTTTCAAAAATAATACCTGCTTTCATTTCAATTATTTCTCCTGGCTTTTGCATTCACCTGAACATACCTAATATTTATCATCGAGCTAACATGCATTAACGCCTTGCTCTGTACCAAGCATTTTGCTAAATATTCTTTGTGGATTGTTCTGTTTGATCCTACACCACCCTTATGAGATAGGTACCACATCATTTTCTTTTTTTACTAGAGAATGAAAGTAAAGCTTAGAGAGAGCTGTTATCCCAAAGACAACCAGCTACTAAGTTAAGCTACCAAACATGGCCCTAAACCCGTATCTCCCTATAGTTCATGCCTGTCTTTTAATCTTTATGTTAAACATAACTTGATCTTGATTATGCAGACGATGCAATGGACTCCATAGATGAGAGAATCAATTCTACCCCACTGTTCATACTTTTGTAATATGTTTTCCAGATGAAATTCAACAGCAATGCTCATTCTTCCCCCTTCTTTCTTCTCTTGCATGATGTCCAAATTTTATATGAAGACTTAGGTCTTAGGGGCCAGCCTGGTGGTGCAGTGGTTAAGTTCCCATGTTTTGCTTCGGCGGCCCAGGGTTTGCCGGTTCGGATCCCAGGCGCAGACATGGCTCCACTTGGCAAGCCACGCAGTGGCAGGCGTCCCACGTATAAAGTAGAGGAAGATGGGCACGGATGTTAGCTCAGGGCCAGTCTTCCTCAGCAAAAAGGGGAGGATTGGCAGCAGATGTTACCTCAGGGCTAATCTTCCTCAAAAAAAAAAAGACTTAGGTCTTAAATAGTAGCACCCTTGATGCTTAGTACTAACCCCTTGTAGCTACAGAAGTGACTTCATTAAGAAGAAGTATATAATAGTTTCTTTTCTTTCTTTCTCTCTTTTTTTCTCCCCTGGAAGACAGGGCCATGGGGACCAAAAAGAAGGCATCGAGATGATAGGCCTGATTCTGCCACAGTGTTACTAGTTAGCTTTATTTGTTCTCCCAGTTCTGCATCTGTCAATCCAAGGTCAAACAGCCGTTACAGCAGCAGAAGTATAAGAGTAGATCTGGGAAAGACCACAAGGCACTACAGTCCAGTGCCCTGCTGCAATTCAAAAGCAATCACAGAAATTTATCTAAACAGCGCTTCATTTAATCTCTTCTTAAAGAGCACCACAACCTCCTCGGTAAACTCTTTTCTGTGTTCAGGCCTGACTTTCCAAAAATATTACCTAGTGTTTTCTTGGTGCAGTAGCCGTGGTGAATAAGTGGACCCCATCATTTACTTTGGCATGAAATAATTGAAATGAATATTGCCTTGGACTTCATCCAAACAAGCACACAAACCAGAAACCTACAGTTCATCACCTCTCCTGGAGAGCCTCCCCTTCTGCCCTCAAAGTCATAGATGCCCCTCCAACATGTCCCCATACTTCCCTTCGCCTCCCATCTCCGATTTCAACCAGTCCACTGCCCTCTTCCTTTTTATGCTTCACCTGATAGGTTTCTTCTTAAGCTTTCACTTGAAAGGGGTTACATGCTTAAGAAATACTAAAAGCCACTGGAGTCGATGATATTGAAATTTCTGTGAAAATAAAAGGGAGTAAAGTTAACAGCCTTGTTAGAACTCATCAAAATAGATATTGCTGACCTCTCTACTAGCCGATGTCCCACTTCAGCATGCCCCTAGACTGGCATATATTTTTTACAACTGGATAAATCTGAGGCATTATAATAAAAGCCAGTGTGAGAAAGGCAGTGGGTACAAGTGGATTGAAATGAAATAGTGGGTAGACCTGAGTGGGCAGGAAAGACGAGGACAGTAATAAGCCATACTAAGAGATGCACACTCAAGGAATAAATTGGCAGTGGCAGAGTAACTAAATGAATGATAAGGTTGGTCAGACTGCCAGAAGAATATCAACTAAAACAAGTTATGACTACAGTGAGCAAATCTTGAAATGGGGAAAACGAAACTTTGAAATCTGATCATAAATAATAAAATTCTTTACAAGTGTACCTTATCTACTTTGATGTTAAAAATATCCCTCAAGAATGAAGATTATGGGGTCTGCCCTGTGGCGTAGCAGTTAAGTTCACATGCTCTGCTTTGGCTGCCCGGGGTTCGCTGGTTCGGATCCCGGGTGCAGACATGGCACCACTTGGCATGTCATGCTGTGGCAGGCGTCCCACATATAGAGTAGAGGAAGATGGGCACGGATGTTAGCTCAGGGCCAGTCTTCCTCACCAAAAAAAGAGGAGGATTGGCAGCAGATGTTAGCTCAGGCCTAATCTGCCTCAAAAAAAAAAAAAAAAAGAATGAAGATCATCCTTTTGCTATAAATGGGGAAACTGAAAAAGAGGGGATTCAAGACAGAAGCTTTTATCTTCCTATTTCTAGTCTGGTGTTCATCTATCTACACTAGTGAGAATGGGAATTGATTCACCAAATCGTAGTGCACTGCAATTAGGGGACGTCTTTTGAAGCTTGGAAGACGTAATTTGGGGCAAATAAAAAAAATCCTTATTTTATAAGTAAGTATAGTATAAGTAAGTAGGAAAACTCCTTATTTTATAAGTAAGTATAGAATGCATTACTTCAGTAAGAGGTTTAGGTTAATGATGTAAATCGCTTCAAGAAGGTTTTAGATCAGGATTTGGGAAATTTTTTCTGTAAAGAGCCAAATAGTAAATATTTTTGGCTTTGCACATTGGAAGGTCAACTCTTCTATTGAGGTGAAAAAGCATCCATAGATGGCACACAAATGAATGAGAGTGATTCTGTTCCAATAGGACTTTATTTACACAAATGGGTGGTGGGTCGGATTTGGCCTGAGAAATATAAGTTACTGACCCTTCTTTTAGATAAATACTTGCTGACAGATCCATAGGAGCTAATAAAGGGAATATCGATTGTTAAATGTCTCTCTTATCTTTGTAAGGCTTCCTCCAAGAAGAAAAAGATCTCTTACCAACAGCGTTTTTAATGCTTACTCAGAAATAAGAATACCATTTGCCCAGCACAGGATGGAAATTTGTAAACCCTCATAGTAAAAATGAAGAGGTGGTGTGAAATACTTGGTACAACTATTAAGAATGTTCCACTTTCATCTGAGAAACATTTAGTAGTCCTTATGTAAATAGAATTAAGCCTAAAACATTGTGTCCTCATTTTGAAGAACATTTTCGTGTCTCAGCAGCAAAAATACAAAAAAAGGGGGCGTACCTAGACTTCAGATTTTTTAATTCTTAGTAACACAAGTCTCATATATTTACTTATTGAGGTACCCCTTAGGTGTACCTAAGTGGAGGTAGTCATTTCTGTGTCATCTGGAATCTAATTGCTGCTCACAGTTCTAGGGGTTACAATGTTATACATCACATCTGAGCTTACTTGGAAACTTGAAATCATTAGCACACTTCTCCGAAGGTGGAATGGTCTCCCAAAGCAGCATCATAGATCAGCAGAAAGGGGCTGTGATAATGCCACTTCAACTGACTAACACTTAAATAATGAGCTAGCCGGAAAGAGATAAAGTATGTGGTTAGAGCCAGCGGGAGATGTCACTATCAGGGAGAGGAGTAGCCATTTCCCAATACACGCTTAGTTATTGGTGAAGTTCTTTCTCCAACTGTGGGTTCTAATTTTATATACTAAAAAAGAGCATTTTTCAAGAGAATTAGAAGACAAGCCACAGACTAGAAGAAAGTATTTGCAAAAGACATATCTGATAAAGGACTGTTATAGAAAATGTACAAAAAACTCTTAAAACTCAACCATAAGAAGACAAATGACCTGATTAAAAATGGGCAAAAGACCTTAACAGACCCCTCACCAAGGAAGATATACAGATGGTAAATAAACATATGAGAAGACGTGCCACATCATATGTCATCAGGGAAATCAAAACGACAATGAGATTACCACCACATACCTATTAGAATGCCCCAAATCTGGAACACTGACACCACCAAATGCTGGGGAGGATGTGGAGTAATAGTAACTCTCATTCATTACTGGTGGGAATGCAAAATGGCACAGCTATTTTGGAAAACAGTTTGGTGAATTTTCACAAAACAAAACATACTCTTACCATACAATCCAGCAATTGCATTCCTTGATATTTACCCCGAAGAGCTGAAAACTTTCGTCCACACAAAAACCTGCACACGGATGTTTATAGCAGCTTTACTCATAATTGCCAAAACCAGGAAGGATCTAAGATGTCCTATAGTAAGTTAATGGATAAATAAACTGTGTTACAACCAGACAATAGAATATTCTTCCGCACTAAAAAGAAATGAGCTATCAAGCCATGAAGAGACATGGAGGAAACTTAAATGCATATTACTAAGTGAAAGAAGCCAATCTGAAAAGGCTACGTATTGTATAATTCCAACTATACGATATTCGAGAAAAGGCAAAACTATGGAGGCAGTGAAAAGATCAGTGGTTGCCGGGGTGCAGGGGACAGGGAGAGGAGAGATGAATAAGGAGAGCACAGAGGCTTTTCAGGACAGTGAAAATACTCTGTATGGTACTGTAATGATGGATACACGTCATTGTACATTTGTCCAAACCCATAGAATGTGTAACACCAAGAGTGAATTCTAAGGTGTGCTATGGACTTTGGGTGATAATGATGTGTCAGTAATAATAGGGAAGGCCATGTGTGTGGGGGGCAGGCATTATATGGGAAATCTCTCCCTCTCAATTGTGTTGTAACCCTAACACTACTCTAAAAAGAGAATTTGGTATGTGTTACTGTCATTAATTTGTCAATACACTAATTCAACATATTATTTATTGAGACATTATGTGCCCTGTTATACGTTAGATGCTAGCAATACAATATTGAGCAAGATAAACACAATTCCTGGACTCTTAGAAAGTAAGACAATTAAATAACTATCTGTGACAGATAATAGGATATAGAATGCTATGGAAGAACCATAACCCTTTTGGAATGGTGTAGTTGGCAGATGTCAGGGAAAGCTTTCTGGAAAAAGGGAACTTTGAAGATGAGACTTGAAGGATATGTAGATGTACCCAGGCAAACAGGTAGGGTGCAGGGAGAGTGTTCCAGGCAGGAGAAGTGACATAAGTAAAGGCTGGAGGTAAGAAGGAGCCTGGCACTTCTAAAAAAATGCCAGAATGGATGAAGCATTGAGTTGGGTAGGGAGCAGGGAAGAAGGGATGTGTCAGGCAGGAGATTCTGGATGAAGCTGAAAATGCAGGCATGCTCTCAAATTGCTTTTTAAAGGCATATCAGAGAAATCAATCACATTTTATTTGAAGGGCAATTGAAAGCCACTGGGGCATTTTAAAGAGGCTAGTGACATGATCGTATTTGGGTTTTAGAGAGATTGCTCTGGCAAAAGAATAGAGAATGGATTAGATAAGAGTAAAACTGGAGGCTGTTCAAGGGGTCTAGGTGAGAGTTGATGATTTGAACTAGGGAAGTGAGAAAGGGAATGAAGACAAAGTGGACAGATTAAAGAGATGCTGGCATGTAGAAACAACAGGACCTGGTAACTGATTGGACTTGGGAGAAATATGGAGGACTCAAATAGAATACCCAAACTGTAGCTTGACAAACTAGGTAGATGGTGGTGGAAATTACCACACTATGGGCTATTTGAGGGTTCCAGGTGATGATGAGTTCAATTTTGGACATATCAGATTTGAGATGCTTGCATGATCACTGAGTAGACTATCCATAAGAATCAGGAGAGAGGTTTAGGCTAAAAATATGGATTCTAGAGTTAATGGCATATACAATAAAACATAACTGAAGTCTCAAGAAGGGTGATCACCTAGGGTGTGTGTGTAGAATGAGAAGAAGACTCAGGACAGACCCCAAGGAATCCTAAGGAATTCCTATGGCTGACATCCAGAGTAAAACAAGCCAGCAAAGGAGACTGAGGAGTGGCTCAAATCAGAAATAGAAAACTAGGGGGGACTAATGCCAGACTTTCAAGAAGTTTCTCTTTAAATGGGTGGAGAAAGAATTGAGGAGATAATATTTATGCATGACTGTTTTGCCAGACAGGTGCTATGAAAGTATGTGGGAGCAAAGGAATGAATAACTAGAAAATATAATCGGTAATGGCTACGGGACTGGCAGAAGTGATAGACCATGGAATCTAATCTGCAGAGGTGAAAAGTAAAGAGGAGAAAGTCAGGAGCATGGTTATCTCTAGGAAGATGGAGCAGATTGTGGTGTGGGTGACACAAGGGTGGATTCCAAGGTATTGGCAATATTCTATTTCTTGATCATGGTGATAGTTACATGGGGTGTGGCTTTATAATTATTCTGCAAATTCTGTGTTTATTTTGTGTGTCATCATCTATAGGGAAGAAAATCTCACTGTGAAAGAAAAAAACAATGCTTCTAAAACATTATCATCGCAAATGGAGCAGCTCCCTCTGGTGCCTGGAGTCACATGGCTTTGACTCACCTCTGGCTGTAGCTGCAGTGGCCAGTCCCACGCCAGCTCAGACTTAGCTTTCGATGACAGCTTTACATTTAGCTGACAGTCAAGGGCATGACTCCCATTTTCCCGCTTTCTGCCCAAGGGATTTCTCTGACACGCTAGGCGCCCACAGATCCCGTAAGCTAACCCAGCCTAGAGTTGTGATGGGTGAGCAACTTCCAACCAATGGGGGGTGGGAGCCTGTGGATACATTTTTAGCCTCTATTCAAGAAGACAGTTTGGGAAGGCTTTCTTAATGCTTCTTGGGAAGATGGAAAGGTTCTGACAGAATTGAGCCTGCATGGCCCATAGTAGTGACCTCAGTAATACACATTACATTGACATTTCCTCTTTCTCTGTCTCACTCTCCTGGTCCTTCATTCCTGCTTCCCGGGAATCCGCTCCCAAATAAACTACCTAGACCCGAGTTCTTGTTCATGCTCTGTTTTCAGGGGATCCAAAGTCAATAATAAGGAAAATGAAAGGGACTAACAGAGGAGAAGAACATAGGAAATGAAGAAATTTCCTCTAAATGCCAGACAGTCCATATAACTGCCTACTTAACGGTTCCACTTAGATGTCTCAAAAATAACCTCACGATCTTCTCCTGTAATCAAATTCATGATCTTCCCATTTAATAGCCCTCCACTCCAGGTTTTGTAGCATCACTCATCCAGTGACAAAACCTTGGAAGTCATTCTTGACACCTTCTCGCTTCACTCCTCCTGGACATCTATCACCAAGTCCAGTTAATTCTTCCTCCGATATATTTCTTGGATCACCTTTCTTCTCTGGATTTATCCTGCACTACCCTCCCCAGTCTTTCACCATCTCTTTCTTGGACTGTTACAATAGCCTTATGTTAGGATGACCATAGTCCTGGTTTTCCCTGGGGAGACATGGTCAATGTCCATTGCCTCAGTGTAAATAGTGCCCCCTTTCACTCTTAACACTATCCAGGGTTTTGTCATAAATAATATGGTCGTACCAACCTAAACTAGTCTCCCCCCTTCATTCCTTCTCCCCTACACAGGGTAGCCATGTGATCCTTTCAAAATATAAATTTGATGGCAGAACTCTCTTTAAAACACTTCAGTGGCTTCCAATTGTTCTCCGAATCAAAATAAAAATATTTCCTAGCTTATATGACCTTGTGTAGTGTGACCCTTCCCATTTCATCACTCTTATGCCAGATACCATGTACTACTTGCTCTCCTATCTCCACATTGACTTGCTTTCTGTTTGTTTTGTTTTGTCTTTTTAAGTGCCTGCTTTTTCCTACTATAAGCCATTTCACGTACTGGCCCCTCTGCTTAGGACGTTCTCCCCAGACTTTTCCCATCTGATACCTACTTACTTTTCAGGTCTCAGCTCAAATGTTGTGCTCAGAGAAGATTCTCCTAACCTTCCAGACTAGGTTAGACCCTTCATTATTAGTGTAAATAGCATCATTCAGACTTCTCTTCTAGAGCACATATCAAATCTTCCATTTATTTCTGAAATGATTTGAATTTATATTGGTCCTTTCACTTGACTGTGAGCTTCTTGAAGACAGACTCTGATCTTTGTTACTTATCATCAAATCCACATTGCTTGAATGAATGAGGACTTCAGAAATAAAAACCAGGTTTCTATTTCTAGTATCAGTTCTGAGGTCACATACGATAACTGCAAACAGGACTAGGTACAGAGAAGGAACCCTTAAGCCAGGGGCCAGAGTCTTCCAGAAACAAGAGTGAGTGTCAAAGGGGAGTTGAAAAGAGAAGTGTGAAATAAATGATGATGATAAGAGAGGAGGTATGTGAAGAAATGGAAATAAAGAAGGAATGAACCGGTTTTTTGTTCCAGGCACAGAGCTAGCTGGAGGAGCTAAGAAAACTTAAGGCCTTAAGACTTAAGGTCTTGCCCAAGTCTTCATAGTGAGCTAATGGCTAATTTTTAATAGACCCTGGCCCGACTTGGACTCATCTCACTCTGCTACTCTTTACCTGATTCTATTTTTCTGTATTTCCTGTACCATTCTCTAAAATAATTTTAAAGATTTGTTTCCTATCTCTTTTCTCCATCAGAATGTAAACTCTGTGAGGCCACTGGCTGTGTCATGATTACCACTGTATCCTCAGTGTCTAGAATGGTGCCCAGGACTTAGTGGCCTCACAGAAAATGTGTTGTCAGACGATCCTCAGTTCAGTGATGTTTGCATTCATCCCATATGGAATTTGGATTATTTTGCCACTTTTAGGTTCTATGACCTGCTTTATCCCGCATCTTTGCTGAATATCTGCCTACCTATTTTTCTCAGCTGTCTTCTCACACTTCTCCCCTAACTTCCTCTCCCTTACAAATTCTACTCAGAACAAGACTGAGTATAAGACAAGCCACTTTTCATTGATTCGGATGTTAGTCATTTGAGTGACAACTCCATGCGGAAAACTTTGAACCTCCTGCTGACTCATTGTTTGCTTTTAAAAAAAAATGCTCATCTTCTTCCTGAATCCACTGGGTAAATTTATGCTCACAAAATAGCCAAAGCTCTAGAACAAAAACTGTATGAATATCAGAAATATGGGTCTTACCTTGATTTCTAGACCCACAAGTATCATTGCAATTTTAAAAAGGGGAAGAGGGAAGATTTTGAAGTTTTTTTTATCATTCCACCCAATTTTTAACTAATTTATTTTGTAGTTTAAATGTAAGAACCAGGAAATGCCTTTCCAGTGTATTATCCTCCTCAGTATTTCTACCTGTAAGGGAAGAGCAAAGATATTGTTTGAGAATAAAAAACATCGCAGTGGTAGGAAAATTCAGTTTAACGTGCTTCTGCAGAACATGTCACACAACCCCTGTCTCCAGCCCTGCTTGCTGAAGAGTCATTATTGCCTTGAAACAAATTGGTCACTTCCATTTCTTTTCACCTGTAAGTCTTTTTGGTTCTGTGTATTTCATTCAAACATGTCTCTTGTCTCCTTTCATTTTTGTTCTCGGTCCTTCATTTTTTACTTCCTGGGTCATCCTGTATGACATAAAGGATCTGCCACCTCAGATCCTTTAATATATTTGTCTTACCAGTGTTTATTTTCCTGTCACATGTACTCTTTAGAAATCCATTGATTTTCTAAATTTTTATACTATCTTCCTTACTTTGTGTTTTAATTGTTTCTTGAGATTAGGTTATGAATATATTAGATCAGTTCATTCCATTTTCTATGCACTTTTTATCT
The DNA here is from genome assembly GCF_021613505.1 of Equus quagga. Taxonomy (NCBI): domain Eukaryota; kingdom Metazoa; phylum Chordata; class Mammalia; order Perissodactyla; family Equidae; genus Equus; species Equus quagga. The sequence continues at coordinate 97,428,691 of NC_060276.1, forward strand.
AACGTTCTTGGTATAATATACATATTGTTTTTGAAATTGAATCATAACTTGAATACTAAGACATAATTTGTGGGGCCGGCCCAGTGGCACAGCGGTTAAGTATGCATGTTCCGCTTCGGCGGCCTGGGGTTTGCCAGTTCAGATCCCGGGTACGGACATGGCATCGCTTGGCACACCATGCTGTGGTAGGCATCCCATGTATAAAGTAGAGGAAGATGGGCTTGGATGTTAGCTCAGGGCCAGTCTTCCTCAGCAAAAAGACGAGGATTGGTAGTGGTTAGCTCAGGGCTAATCTTCCTCAAAAAAAAAAAAAAGACAATTTGTATTAATCCACTAGGCCAGATTTCATTAATTATTATGCCCCTTGCTGTGGTTCTATAACCTTACCCTCAGTGCATTTGATAGTGTTAACTGAGGACCACCTATCCCCCTTCAATTTAAATTCTCTATAGTCTTAGTTTTCGAGGTTGTGTATTCCCTTGTTTTATTTAGTTTTGTTTTCAGTGACCTCTCTGGTCACTTACTGCCATTCCCACTTAGTTGACATTTTTTCCTCTGTCAGCCCCTTAAATGTTGATATTGCTCAGGCCTTAACCCATGCCAAGTCTGCATCCCTTTATGCCTGGCGTCCATTCTGATTGATCACAGCCCATGCTGTACTTATGGTCAAATTTCTCCTGTATTTTTAAAATCGTGGTTAAAAACACATAACATAAAATTTAGCATCTTAACTCAAATAATTTTAATACCAGTTCAGTATTAGAGAATCTAAGGTAAAGACTATCAAAATTATGCCAACGATTATCTCTAGCTCAGACTTTTCTCCTAATCCAGGCTCATATTTTCACCTGCTGACCAGCTACCACCTAGATGTTCCACAGATATTTCAAACTCAGTATACCCGAATTTGATATTATCATTATCTTCTGAAAATCTGCTCCTCTTACTATATTCTCTATTTTGGTGGATGGCACTACTATTCGCCAAGTTAGAAATCAAAGAGTCATTCTGGCCCTTTCTTTATTTCTTACTATTAAGAAATCAATCACCAATCCTATTGATCCTGTAAGCCAAATAATCCTGAACTTTCTAATTCAGCCCCATCATTTTATTTTTGTTATTCATTCCAGTATCACCTGGAAAGCCCATCATTGGCCTCCTCATCTCTCTCAATCCATCTTGCACACTGGAAGTTCATTGACAATAAACTTTTTAACATGCCAATCATATTATACTAGTCAAGGTTGTGTAATAATCTTTCTTCTCCAGGATAAAAGCTAAATTCCTCAGCTTGGTACACAAGGTTTTTCACATTTTGGTGCCTGCTAGGATGTTTGGGTTATTTCCTGTATCTCTCATCACTCTCTTGATAATAAAAAAATACTAAACTATTTGCAGCTCCCCCATCACCAAAGGCTGCCTTTCTATTTTGACATATACTGTTCTCCTCACTAGAAATGCACTTGTCAGCATTCACTTTTGGTAAACTCAACCTGCAAGTGAGTCTCAGTCAAAATATTATTTGCACGAAAGTCTTCGAGGGGAATGCAGGTGCTTCTCTCTTCATATGACCATTTTGCTATTTACCTCTGTTTCAGCAAGTATCATTCTATTTTACTGAAGTTTCTTGTGGGCATATATGTCTCCCACTAGAATAGAAGCTTCTTAAATGCAGGAATAGTGTCTTATTTATTTTTGTAACCATGGTGACATGTTTAATAGTTAAGATATTTGGGCTGCAAGAAAGAGAATACCCATTCAAAGTGGCTTCATCAAGAAGGATAATTAATGTCACGTAACTGGAAGTTCACAGATTAGAACAGGCTCCAGACACAGTACAAACAGAGCTCTGGCCCTCTTTCTCTATGATTTTTTTTGGTTCTGATTTTCCCCCAGTGTCAGTTCTGACCTCCTCACTAGGTTCCCTCCAGGTTTCAAGATGGCTGCCGGAAGCAAATGGAGCAACCTGATTTTTTGTTAAAGTGAGAGAGAGACTCTCTTACCTCAAGAACAGATTAAGAGATTTATCCATGAGTCAGATCATCCAGTCTAGGTTATTATCTATTCCTATACCAGTGGTAGTTGTCAGAGTGATGCCATGGGCGGGTTGATTTACATTTTGGGTCTCTAAACCAAAATAAAGAGGGTGGGATTATCCTGATTGGCACAGAATCTAAGCCTTAGATGAATCCAAATCTACCTCTAGAACTGGGGGATGGAGTCCATGAAGCCTGAAGAGAATTGGAATTCTCCTAGGAAGTAGAAATGCACAGTGGGGATGGGGGTATCTGGGAATGAATGTTGTTTAAGTCACCAACAATATCCACTCCATTGGCATGGAGTTGGGCCCAAAGATACTTAGTTAATATTTGTTCAATGAACCTATGAAAGACAATCTTATCTGCAAGCTGTGTGTAAAGTAGATGACAATGAGAAATATTCTTAGAAGAGTTAATCATATCCAAGTTAATTACTCACATTGGGAAGCTCTTCTTAAATTTAGTGTCTTGTCCTTCCCTTGACCTTTGCCTGAACCTTATCTTGGCCCAAATCTGGAAGTTAGTAGGAGCCATTTTTAAATTTTTAACAATTGATTTAACAACATTAATTGGAATGTATATAGCTCAGCTAAGAAAATATAGCCTGTCATGATATGATATTGTCAAGGAAAATTATGCTTTCATGGAGCTATTCTGCTTTTTAGTGTATTCTCAGTTTCTGCAGACCTAATAAAAAGGGATTATCTCAGCATCTTATAAGTTTAATTTTGAAAAACAAGAAACCATGAATAATGGAAATTATTTCAAAACATCTTCACTCACATCTAAAATATGAAACAGCTAAATCAGAGGTTCTTAATAATTTAATCAGTGAAGCATAACTGGAGGATTCAGAAAAAGCACCTAAACTATTAAAAGATTCTTCAGCTGCTGCTTAATGTCGATATCAAGTTATTTCTTACACTGGCAAACAGCCAAGCCATTCCCTGGTCACATCCACTTTTCAGCGTTTAGTGGTCTTCTCAATCATCCTGATCACAGCCCCAGGAATGTTCCACGGCGATTCCGCAATAATAGTATATTACTATTAGGTCTTCAATTTTGAGGTAGTTTATCTTCCAGAAAGGATATAAATAGAGCAATAAGACCAAGTAGAGTGAGCTTTATTAATGATGTCCAAGATTTTAGACATATACTATAACCTTCGATCAATTTTAACACCACTTCCCATACCCTAGTTTTACTCTAAAGCAGTCCAACTTTGTGAGTCTCAGATAATACAATGTTAGAATCTTTTTTCTTTTTAAATCCAGAGTTGTTAGGAAAACTTGTGTGTAATAACTTCCTTAGCATTTAATCCCGAAGAGTAAACCTTTTAGTACTTCTTTGTAATACAAAGGCAAGTACTATATTTATCTAGAAGATAATTTTCCTTTGTTATGAAATATGTTCACAGTTTAATGAAAATAAGAATAACTTGATTATCTCTTTCTTAAAAAGGCCTTGGAAATAAATATATCAATGTATTCATCTACATGTCTCCCTGCTAAGTAGGCAGGGACGCTTCACCAAGTTAGCAATTATTCAATAATAATATTTGAATGAAAGCCATTCTGTTAGACTAAATTCAGACTATCAAAGTCACATTAGAAAAACTTTCTCATTTATGAACCCATTATTTCTTTTTGGAAGATATAGTAAATGGAAATGAAATCTCCATGTTGACTTCTAATGATAGAAAATATTTTGAAAACTCTTTTCTATTTTCAAAATTTTGCTTTAGTGCAGATAATCAGAACAATGTAATAGACCAAGAAATAATTTTAAAAATAAGAGATGGAATTTGTTTTTCATAATCTAAGTAGGAAATCTTAAAACATTGTTCTAAGCTAAATAATTCATACGAAGTGTTAGAAAATTGCTCTCTGAAGGTCCATGATATGTTGTGATTTCCAAGGGGCTTGATAACGTCTACCCCTTGGCTGGTTGGCTGGATCAAATATGTAAAGCTTCTAGTACTAATCTCGTGTTCTGAGAAACTATTGGGCAGAAGTAAATCCCTTAACTCCCAAGTAAGCCTAACCGATCCCACACATCTACTTTTTATTTGCACGGGCTCTTGGACACACCTCTTGAAAATATCAAGGGTCTACTGAATTATGTGCAAAGCAATTCAGTCTAAGATTTGCAATGCTCAGAGGTGACAGATTGTAAAGTTCAACATTGGTATTTCCACAAATTCCTTCCAATTCTAAAATTTTATAGTTGGGTCATTAAAGAATAATATAAGTAAATACATAATCAAACACACAGACTTTTTTACATAAAACTGCGATCAACATAGGAGTTTAGAGAAGGGGAGCATCAGGGTTAACTAGAGTTGTCAACAAAGACTTCATAAACATGAGATTCTGATCGTAAAGAATAGGAAGAATTAGAATAGATAAAGAAGATACTTAAGTCTGAGGTACAGTTTGGGCAAATTTATTTTGTAAAAGAAGAAGGCATGTCGAGTATTGCATGAAGACACTGGCTAGCCTGAGGCAACATGTGCATTTGGGGTAAGTAGTGGAAAGTAATTTTCTATAAATGGAGTGGAGAAAAATTTAGGTATTTAGACATGGTCCTATGGTGTTTCTCAACCTTTGCCTTTTCTTCATCCCTACCCTACCAATCTCATTATACATGGTAGGGACATTCACATATCTGCGAGGAGGTATTCACGTTAGGAGCTACAGCATACATAAAGTGAGTGAAATGGCCTGCATGATAGCCAAATTCAAGCATACCAGCTCTGACTGTGTCCTTTCTCTCCCACTCAGAAAAGCATAACAGAATGTAAGTAACTGAGAATACTGTTATATTGACAATCTTGAATCTGCTCTAATTTATAAAAACGAATAAACCACTTCAAAAATTCAGTTTTTTCTGTCTATAACACAACCCATCTTCAAATGACTTTGATACCATTGTTTGGCAACAGTGAAACCGAAATCAACTGTAAGAGGAAGGAATGGGACTTCTGAAGATATTTGATCAGAGTGATATTGTGAGGCAGTGATCAACATTATAGAGGTTCTCAACCTAGGGGCTAGAGATAACTGAGATTTCCCAGGATTATTGAAAGGAGTTCTCAAATCTCTGAGCCCGTCAAGTGTTGTTTGTGTATCAAATAAGTGATGTGTCTCCAACATATATGTAGTAAATATTTTCAGAGTAATGTGAATGCTACTGCAATTAATAAAATGCAAAATCATGTTAAAATATTACTGAATTCAGAATAAGATGATTTTTGTTACTATTTTTCTCAGTCTATGCATACTAGATATATAATTATTATGCAGAAGCATGTAACATTTTTGAGATTTCAAGGCATGCTCATAATATTGTAAACCACTGATGCAGTAAAAAGATTATTGAATTGGGAATTCAAAGGCCTGGGGCCTGATCCTCATTTGGTCTCTTGCCAGCTGGGGGCGGGGAGTCTTGGACAAGCCATTTAACACTTTGGGCCTTGGTTTCCTTAATTGTTCAGTGATGGGGTTCTCCCAAATGAGACAACTTTTGAGAATGCTACCAGATATAGCATCTCTGATTTTAGGTGTATAAAATAAGCAAACTTTTCTGAAAATCTTTTCAAGTTTCTGTAACATATGTTTACGTGGCATTGAAAATTATTACTGATAACATTTTCTTTTAGAATAAATATGATTAGGTGATAATAGAATCTGATTCAATAAGACCCGAAAGATCATTCCTGAAACTAGATGAATGAAAGAGCCCAGTCTTGTTATTGTTTCACCTATTAAAGTCACCCAATTGTGACAGCCTAAGGCCCCCATTGTCAATAAGGAAGATTATCTATTTCAGCAATACAGTCTCCGAGTGCTTCAGTCCATATGTCCTTTCACTCCATTTTTACATCAAATTGAATGGGAACATCAGGCTCCAAATAGTAAATTGGCTCTTCTTTTTCTTTGGAAATTGACCTTCCCGCCTAGCTAGTTGCCTCTGTTCAGGTTCTTATATTTCACAAAAAGTATACGTTATATATTAGATTCATGGAATTTAACTATTTGTTAATAAGTATAGCTATTGAGATATAATCATGCCTTTGAGGTAGGACAAAAGGAAGAAAAACAACTGTGGTTGACTTTTTTTTTTTATTCTTTCCACCATATTACAGGGCAAAAATAAAGAATTTCACCAATTTAAAACTATATACGTATACATATTCCTCAAAAATGCATAATTCCTTTCCTTTCTGTTTTCTCTAGTTTGATAACCCCTAGATAGAACTTAATGTTCTTTCAATTAGGTTTTTTTCTTTCATGTGACTTACTTTCATGCAACAAGCTAGAGATTCTGTAACATAGGACTTAGTGAAAAATTTCCCCCTTTGTGTCTTTTTGTCTTAAAATAATGGATTAATATAGACTGTAATTTTCACAGTAGAGGAAGTATATTTTACTTTTAGTTCTTACCAAAATATCTTGGGATAAAGGAAACATCAATTTTAAAGATTATTACTTTTCTCCTAACGGAAAAAATAGTGTGGTTTTCTATTATGGACTGTGTAATTAACTTTATGTTAGAATATTTAAATCTTAAATATAATTTCATTTTACTTAAAAGGTTATTTCCAAGGAATGTTTTAAAATGCAAAATTTGGTGTAATTTCATATCTTTTATATAAAACATTGCCATCAGGGAAAAAGTACTGGTATTAACAGGGTTTAAATATGATTTACTGATTTTTTAAAGGAATTAACATTAGCCCTGATCTGATGAAATTTTCTGTTCTTTTTTTTTTAAAGATTGGCACCTGAGCTAACATCTGTTGCCAATCTTCTTTTTTTTTTTAAAGATTGGCACCTGAGCTAACAACTTGCCAATCTCTTTTTTTTCCTCCCCAAATCCCCCCCAGTAGATAGTTGTATACTTTTGCTTGTGGGTCCTTCTAGTTGTGGCATGTGGGATGCCACCTCAACATGGCCTGGTGAGTGGCGCCATGTCCGCGCCCAGGATCCGAACTGGCGAAACCCCAGGCCGCCGAAGCGAGCGCGCAAACTTAACCACTCGGCCACGGGGCTGGCCCCGAAATTTTCTGTTCTTAAGCAGCAAAAATAAGAGGTTCAGAATGAACCAGCTCTACAACAGTACTGCTTCGCAGATCTTTTTTAAATAAACAAAGTAAGCTGCGTTCCTCGTTCAGAAACCATAAACTGTACACTCACAGCTTTTGCGAGCTCTCTTGATACTTTTAGTTTGAGACCCATTCATCCAAAGGATTAAGACAATGAGACTCAAGTCCTAAACGGTACCCAGTAGGTGCATGAAAACTGTCACACGAATGCTCCCGGGAGTGTTGCCATTTCAATAGCATGATTTATAACCAGTGAGCAATATGTTTTTATTTATGATTACCTCTTCTATTTTCAAAAGGTAATTTGAGATAGTTTGGTGGGCATGATTTAAAAAAAACAAACGTCACAATCTTAGTTTTGTGCTCATAACAAGCAATTTTCCCTATGTAATTGGTGCTTGTTTTCTACCTTTGATTGTTGGTTCCTATTGTGTGGTTGGTAGTTATTTCACTTGTGGGCATGGTGCACTTTTCTGCAAGTTAAATGGAAACATGAATTGATTTTGATGGAGCTCGTTTCACTGCTTCACTTAGTGCGTTTGCCATACCTGCAGTTCATAATGTGGTTACTGACCCAGAACTCTCAAAGCTAGTTTTAGCCCAGCACAATCGCTTCAAACCAACATAAGATAGCGATTACATTTCCAAGGTCATTATGGAGACAGGGTTCAAGACTTCAGTATTTGGATTTGTCAAGCTCTTTGGTGTTTTAGTTTTAGGAGGTATTCAGATTTCACTTCAGAAACAGCAACTCAAATGATAAATTGAAACTCAGGTATAACCAAAGAGTACAAAACTTTTTATAAGCCCTGAAGCAATAAATAGGCCAATCCTTTGCATGCTTTTTTCATCATTTTCCAGAGAATTCAATTGAATATTGAGTTATGTAACATGTAGTACCAATAAGTAATTGATTTTAAATAGTATTATTCTGAGATTGAATGGCTGGAAACATGTTGCTTTTATGCGTTAGAAACAAACTGTTATGTCTATAGACTAAAGGGATGGTGTCTTAGATTGGATTCCTTGGAAGCAGTCTCTGAGACAAAAAGTTGCATACAGAAGATTTATTGGGAAGTATTCTTGGTAGATCAAAGAAGTGAAGGAGGCAGTAATGGGCAGAGAGAGAGGGTGACCCACAATGCATTTGCTTCTGAAGCCTAAGCCAATCTGACAGCGAGCACTGGGGCTGGGTTCGTCCTTCAGGGTTGTCTTCACTTGAGGCAGGTGGGCTGAGACTTAATATCCTTCCACTGACCAAGAGCAGGCCCCCAAGGAGAGATGCAGCTGTGATCCATTAGCAGTCATTATTAATAGTATCTGGGGTGTGGGTCCATCAACTGCAAGAGAGAACCTCGAGGGGGCGCCACAGTATCCGCTTCTGATCGGTATTGGCATATTCTGCTTACCCCACAAAGGTTACGAAGAGAAGACAAAGGAGGAGGAGTAATGCCAGAAAAATAAATGGGTCATTTGTTACTGGGCCTTAATATCTCAGAATCACTGTTATTTATAGGATGGTCTTTATTTTGATATTCATAGATCTCTTTTAAATCTTCTTAACCCAGAAAGGAAGGTAAAAAGTCCAAACTTTGCCTGGTCCCTGAATTCCTTTTTGTAAAATTGTGGTAAAAAGCACGTAACATAAAATTTACTGTCTTGACCAGGTTATACAGTAGTGTTAACTATATGCATATTATTATGCAACAGATCTCTAGAAATTTTTCGTCTTGCAAAACTGAAGCTCTATAGCATATGACAGAATTTCCTTATTTTTTAAGGCTGAATAATATTTCATTGTATATATATATACTCCACGTTTCCTTTATCCATTCATCTGTTGATGGACATTTAAGTTGTTTCCACCCCTTGGCTATTATGAATAGTCTGCAATGAACATGAGTGTCCAGATATCTCTTCAAGATCCTGTTTTCAATTCTTTTGATGTCTATTCAGAAGTGGGATTACTGGATCATACGGTAGTTCTATTTTTAATTTTTTGAGGAACTTCCATACTGTTTTCGATAGCAGCTGCACTATTTTACATTCTCACCAACAGGGCACAAGGGTTTCAGTTTCTCCACATCCTCACCAATGCTTGTTATTTTCTTTCTCTCTCTCATTCTTTTTTTTTTTTTTTTTTTTTTTTGATAGCAGTCATTCTAACATGTGTGAAGTGATAGCTCATTGCGGCTTTGATTTGCATTTCCCTGATGATTAGCGATGTTAAGCATCTTTTCATGTGCTTGTTGGCCATTTGTATGTCTTCTTTTGAGAAATGTCTATTCAAGTCCTTTGCAGATTTTTTAATCAGGCTGTTTTTCATGATTCCTTTTTTAATCACTCAAGTTATAGACTTCCTTCTTAAAATATAGATTGCTTGGAAACTTCCATCTAATTTACTAGAGTTTTTTGTTTGTTTAAGAAAGATTAGCCCTGAGCTAACATCCATGCCTGTCTTCCTCTATTTTATATGTGGGATGCCACCACAGCATGGCTTGATAAGTAGTGGGTAGGTCCTTGCCCAGGATCCGAGCCAGCAAACCCCGGTCCACTGAAGCGGAGTACGCCAACTTAACTGCTACGACACTGGGCTGGCCCCCTAATTTACTAGATTTTGATCTTGGAGAAGTATTTTAATTTATCCAAATCTTAGTTTCCTCTCCTATAAATTGGTAGTAATGATGCTCTACCTGCCTGCACCAGAGTGTTGTGGTGAGGAACCTAGAGAGAAAATTACTAAAGAGGCTCTTTTATACTGTTCAGAGTTCTGTAGAAAGGTAAGGTATTGATATGAATTCAGACCAAAAGAATCTACATTTTAAGACTACTTAATACTGCTTCATTTATGTTGGAGCTAATGGTCCCTCTGTCTTTGTTCTGCCTGATGAAACTCTAGATTGAAACTGATGAATCAATCTCTTTCTTTCTCTCTCTGTGTATGTGTATATATATATATATATATATATATATATATATATATATATATCTCCATCCTTTAAGGACTCTGCTTGCTACATTGTGTCTCATTCTAATGTTGATAAAAGCAGCAAATGTTGGTTGAGACTCTGCTACGTGTCAGACATTGCACTGGGTTTGATGAGGAAGAAAAACATGAATCTGATACTTACCTCAGGCAGCTTACCTCCTCTCAAGGGTGAGGCTTGTGAGGGCCTGGCACAGGTCCAACAACTTTAAAACTCATTACCCGTTATTTTACTACTTAGGCTAAAAATGTAGCTTTCCCAAATAAATATGAGACTCATTTAGAGTGAATTCTGTAGAGAGCACTGCTTACCTGGTTTTGCTCATTCTTGACTTCAGAATCTTATCTCTAATATTCAGGTAGGAGCAATTCTGTTAGAAACAAACAGGGGCCCACTCATAGGTGGAAGTTAAACATAGAGACAAAGAGAATTGATTGGTGGTTACCAGGGGAAAGGAGGGGGTGGGGGAAGGGCACAAAGGGTGAAGTGGTACACCTACAACATGACTAACAATAATGTACGACTGAAATTTCACAAGGTTGTAAACTATCATAATCTTCATAAAAAGTTAAAAAAAAAAAAAACCAAAGAAAAAACAAACAGGGGCAGGTCCAGTGGTGTAGTGGTTAAGTTCACGTGCTCCACTTTGGCGGTCCAGGGTTTGCAGGTGTGGATTCCTGACACAGACCTAGCACTGCTCATCAAGCCATGCTGTGGCAGCATCCCACATAAAATAGAGGAATATTGGCCCAGATGTTAGCTCAGTGACAATCTTCCTCAAGCCAAAAGAGGAAGATTGGCAACAGATGTTAGCTCAGGGCCAAACCTCCTCCCCCCAAAAACAAGAACAAAAACAAAAAAACAACAGATTGGATTCTTCAGGAATTTTTCAAGGTGCCAAATTTTTAGGTAGACTAGCAGTACATTTTCTGTAATGAGAACTATACGATGATCTCTAGCTGATTCTATCTGAGTGAATATATTGATTTTATTCTGATACCAGTTTTGGAATTGATGATCATCCTTCATCAATAGCATGGTCTTTATTATGGTCTCGTCTGGCTTTTCTTCTCTTGTCTTCTGCGCTGGGCTACCTGCTTCATGGCTCTCGTTATTACATTCTCTACTTTGCTTATTTGTAAAGTTATAAGTGCACTAATGATGAAATTCTACTAAAGATGTTGCTTTTCACATATCCTGTGCAATGCCGACTCCCTGATTTACAGGCATCATAGAATGACTATGTGCATCTTCAGTTCTCTGTCTTTCACACTTTAACTTGAAGACTACTTCTTTCCTGGCTGTGTTCTCTTTGCTGGATCAGCGTTTGTTTTATTTCTGTAGTAACAGGAGGAGCATTTTAAATTCTGTTTTGGATACAAGTCTTTACTAGGTAAAAATTGATGCTGTATCAGTTATCTGTTGCTGTGTAACAAGCTATCCCCAAATGTAGTGGCTTAAAATAATAATCATTTATTTAGCTCATGGTTTTTTAGGTCTGCTTTGGGCTGGGCTTATCTAGGTGGTTCTTCTGTCGGTTTCAGCTGGGCTCGTTCATGTATTCATGGTCAGCTGATAGTTGATGACCTCACTCATGAGTCTGGCACTTGGTTATTAGATGAGACAATGGGTGTCTCATCTAATGATATAGATAGATATCTATGATATGATGATGATAGAGCCACTTGCCTATCATTATTCAGTAGGCTAGCATAGTTCACATAGTAGTGAAAGGGTTCCAAGCATAGCCCAGTGCCCAAGCATTTCTCAATCCTTTGCTTGTGTCATATTTGCTAATATCTCATTGGCCAAAACAAGTCACTGGGCCAATCCATATTCAAGGAGTGGGGAAATATACTACAGCTCTTTTTTTTTTTCCTCTCCAAAGCCCCCCCAGTACATAGTTGTATATCCTAGTTGTAGGTCCTTCTAGTTCTGCTATGTGGTACACTGCCTCAGCATGGCTTGATGAGTGGTGCTAGGTCCATGCTCAGGATCCAAACCGGCAAAACCCTGGGCCACCAAAGCGGAGCACGTGAACTTAACCACTTGGCCACAGAGCCAGCCCCATACTACAGCTCTTGGTGGGAAGATCTGGCATATCTCATTACAAGATTACAAGGGTGGGGATGCAGGAAGGGAAAGAACTTGTGGATGTTTACCCTCTATCAGAGATGCTTTCATTTTTATCACCAAGACAATTCCTGTGTAATATTATTCAGTATTTCCTAATAGCTATGGCTTCTAGTGTTTACTGTTTCTTCAGTGCCTGCCCTATATCATGCAGTATAGGTTAAATGAAATTGTTAAGGGCCCTGAGAACCCCTACTTTTTATTGAGTGCATGTTGGAAGAATTCATATGCAGGTGTACTTTGAAGATATTGCAGGATCAGTTCCACACCATCACAATAAAAGGAGTCACACAAATTTTTTGGTTTCCTAGTCCATTTAAAATTTATGTTTACACTATACTAGTCTATTAAGTATGCAATAGCATTATGTCTAAAAAAACCAATGTGTATATCTTTTTTTTTTAAGATTTTATTTTTTTCCTTTTTCTCCCCAAAGCTCCCCAGTACATAGTTGTATATTCTTCGTTGTGGGTCCTTCTAGTTGTGGCATGTGGGACGCTGCCTCAGCGTGGTTTGATGAGCAGTGCCATGTCCACGCCCAGGATTCAAACCAACGAAACACTGGGCCACCTGCAGTGGAGCGCGCGAACTTAACCACTCGGCCACGGGGCCAGCCCCTCAATGTGTATATCTTAATTAAAAATACTTTATTGCTAAAAGATGCTACCATCATCTGAGCCTTCAGTGAGCCATACCTTTTTGTGACTCTTAAGGAGGGTCTTGTAAAAAATGCAATATCAGCAAAGCACAGTAAAGCCAAGTGAAATAAAACAAAATATGCTCATAATGTGAGTTATAGAAAGGCACCTAGAAAACGCAAACTAAAAAAGGAAAAGGCGAGCGTTATTTCTGTTTTCAAATTAGTGAAGGAAGGATATATGTTTGGGTGAAGTCAGGTTGGAGCTATTTCTCAAGAGGAAGCCAGATACACTTGACTGCTATAATCCAAATTTTTATGGCTAGTTCAAGGTGATCTCTCCCTAATTAAAATGAATATGATACATATTTTGTGGGTACCATATGTCATAAACTATAGCTCTTGGAATCAAAAGTGTTTGAGTAATTCACAATTTCTGCATATTGGGTGGAACTTGAAGGAAAAGTATCTGATGATTAGATCATTCTTAGAAATATGCGTAGTAGTTAAGCACACTGTCTTGGCGTTGTCACTTAATGTGCAATCCTGAGCAAGTTACTTTCTCTTTTGGTAAGATGAGAATAATAGCTACCCTGAATATTGTTTGGTAAAAGTTAAATAAAATAGGGCTTAGGGGCCGGCCTGGCGGCATAGTGGTTGGATTCATGCGCTCAGCTTCAGGCGGCCTGTGGTTCACAGGTTCAGATCCCAGGCACAGACCTATACACCGCTCATCAAGCCATGGTGTGGTGGCATCCCACATGCAAAATAGAGGAAGATTGGCAACGGATTTTAGCTCAGGGCCAATCTTCCTCACCAAAAAAAAAAAAAAAATCTGAATAAAATAGAGTTTATAAACCTTGCCTGGCACGTGGAAACCCTGAAGAAATGATGGTGGTGACAGTAGAGTAATGTTAGTGGTAATCTCTCTTCCTTCCAAGTAGCAGCAAACATTTCTTATTTGGATTATATTCTTAGTAGCAGGGAAGAATCAATTAAAAAGTAATAAGGTAGCATCACTGAGCTTTAAAAGTCTATGGCTCCCACAGCTAACAATTTTTTTTCTAAAATCCAGAAATACAGTTGGCTATCATGAATCTTTGAGTTGCAATTCTCTAGGCCTTGCCCATGTATAGAACAAGCGCTTGGGGCCAACCCGGTAGCATAGTGGTTAAGTTCACGTGCTCTGCTTCAGTGGCCCAGGGTTCGTGGGTTTGGATCCCAGGTGCGGACTGCTCATCATGCCATGCTGTGGTGGCATCCCGCATACAAAATAGAGGATGGTTGGCACAAATGTTAGCTCAGCAACAATCTTCCTCAAGCCCTTATTGTGCTAGAATGTGAATAATTGATGACAGGTGAGTCATATATTTTATTTCCTCTTTAGAATGATGAGAAAGAATATAGACAAAAATAAATGTTCATGGGTTCATAGCATTTGTTTCTGATTTTCCACCTGAACCTACAGACTACAAACATTTAGAGGGAAGAAGTGAGGTTTTTCCTCACCTACACACAATAGATTTTTCTTTTTGAGTCCATACATGATTTCTAATTTTGTTAGCCTATACTCTCTAACTCTTACATATTTCATTAAGCCACATGCCATCCTTTCAAATATCCAAAGAGAAAAATATTCCCCAATGTTGCTTATATGGAGAACAGTTACTTTATCTACTGGTGATATGGAAGTAGCTAAACAATCTTTCCTATAACTCATAGTATTAAATGGTAACGAAATTTGACCATGTATCCAGAATGGTAATTTTTAGATATTTTTGTTAGTGTGAGTTCAATAATTTATCATTTAGTCAGTTAGCTGATTTTTCAAATATAAAAGTAAAGAAAATGAGAAAGTTACCCACATTCATACAACAAAGCTAGAAACAGAATATGTGCTTCTTGCTTTCTTATCAACCAAAGGAGACCTGTGAATTACAGAAGAGCTACGTGTGAATACTTCAAAGGAAGTATGCCAAACACATTGTGTGTGTTTTTTAAAAGATTTAGTAGCTCCTTTAAAGCTCTAAGTAAAGCTGTTAGTCTGACTAATCATGTACCCCTGAAACCAATTAAATTTTTAGACTAGAGAACTGTTCTTCAAACACTTTTGAAAAAAATGAGAATTCCTTCCTAAAGCCAACACCTTTTAATTAACAAAATTTGCAGAGCAAGGCTATGGTTTGCAATAGTATATTACACCTACTGTTATTCATGCTCCTATTCTGGTGTGCCAAACTCAGTTCTTTGTCAGCTATTTTGAGCTTGACTTTCTGTCTGCTTGACTATGGAAGGAAAACACAATTTTTAGAAGAGTTATTTTAACTTTCTAATGAATCTATGCAAAACATGTTATGCTACAATCATCAGTAGTCAGACTATACAGGCTTTGTATGAGTGTGTGTATACATTTATCCATCCATATATATATATATATATATATATATATATATATATATATGTACACACACACACACATATATATGCTGTGTGTATCTATCTATTTGGCTTAATTATATACATTATAATACATGTGGTTCTGGAATGAACTGATTAATCAGGAAAGACACCAGCCTCTGTTGCTGGAGGGCTGGTCAATAGTCTGACACCATAAGGACTATTTTCCGTTGTGACGCCGTGCTGGAGGAGATACTTTCTCCAGTGGATTTGTGAAGAATAAGCTTGGTCTCTGCGGGGGTTAGAGAGGCTGAGATCTGAAGCATCCATTCCCAGGGCCACCTCCTTGTGACCCTAGACAGTGGCCCAAGGCAGGGTGGACATCCAGGCTAGCAGATCAGACTGTGGGGGCGTTAAATGGGGCACAGAGTAAAGGATCCCCACTGGCTAGAGGGGAAGCTACTCCTCGGGGAGGGCAACCTGGAAACCCCTCCCAGAACTTTGTGTCTAAGAGTCTGTGTAATCGTTTATGTACCCTAACTCCTTGCCTGATCAGGATGATGGGTTGAGAGAACACTCAACAAATCCTCTTTCCGTATTTTAAATTATGGAGTTAACGCAAAACTCCCCTGGAATGACTAAATACCCCTGCCTCTAAGGAGAGTTGAGAGTCAGTTGCTCCTTCTGGGCAAAACCACTCGAACTGCCCCTTAGAGAGCTGACCAGCCCACACTTTACCTAGTGAGGTGATTTGCTTATGTTTCTAGTAACATGACAGTGGAAAAGAAAGAACCTCATTTTTTTTTAGGTAAAAGTAAAGGTATCTGAAAATGCAGTATGAGTCAATACGATATACATAATAAAATAAGGTAAATGTTCTCAGGACCTCAAAATTTCTCCTTTAAAACATCTTGCTTAATTTAAAAAATGAGAAAAAAATACGTGTGGATCTGGAGGCAAGTCTTTTTAGGAAAAATGAAATATTTTAAATAGCGTTCTAGATAGAATTGGCCATAATAAAATTAGCCTCTTTTTACTTTATGTTATAGCACTTGAGTCTCTCGGAATAAGAATTCCCTCAGAATTCTCGAAGTTTCTGAGTTTAGAGCCCAGCTCTCAGTTACTATCAGTTACCATCTAGCCACATACAAAAAAAAATCCCCGAACTTAATAATGCTGCCAGATTTTGCTCTTCCTAGTGATGATTAGATTTAAGTAATAAAATATTAAAGACTTTAAAGTGTTTAGAATCCAAAAGAAGGGTGTATTTCTATGCCTCTTGGAGACCTTTTAGTTACAAACTTATCCTGGTCCTCCAAAAAAACACAGAAATCTAGAGTTGGAATTTAACGAGGAAATGAGATTTTTATCTGGGGAAGGAAGAGAAGAGTTTTCAAGAAGTAGATAGAGCATATGGAAGGGCACACAAATGTGAAATGGCCTGTGCTAATTGGAGAATGCCGAGCAGAGACTGAAGTGTGGGGCAGCGTGGGAAGAACGGAGGGAGATGAGGCTGGAGTGTGAAGTCTGGTTCAAAGCGCCCAGAGCCCAGAATGCCATGTGAGTGTAAAAAGTGAGTAGCCAATCAACATTGAGCAGCAAAAGGAAAAGGAGAAGAAAAAACCCGCCACACACACAATGTACCTACTGTTAAAACAATACTAGAAGGTGACAACGTATATCAGTTCATAAAATACTAGAACAATTCCATGAGATCGGTACCATTTTCCCGTTGCGCAGGTGGATACTCTGCAGCTCAGAAGAGTTTAGTTTAGCAGGCATGGTATAATGTCTTACCTCAAAATGTCCACGGTTGTATATCTAGGAAATGGTAAGGCCAACTGTCTGTGAGAGAAGTCCTATCAGAATCATCATTTTACAGAGGAGTAAATGGAGAGTCAGAGAGGTTAAGTAACCTGCCTAGGGTTACACAGCTAAGAAATGGCAGAGCGAGGATTTAAATCCAACAGTCTGGCCCCAGATAGTCTGTCTTACCCCCTGCTTCTTGATCCAGTGTTCTTTTCTGCTTTTTCCTCTTCGTTAGAAAAGTGGAGAACAAAACAAATGATTGATTCTATTCTCTCTCTTTAGTATTTTACCTTCTATTGTCTGCCCCAAGCAATGGCCCTTCCTCCATTATTTTCTTGTTCTGAAAATAGCTAAAATGACCTAAACAGCAAAAGCTTCAGCATGTTCTGTGTTCTAGGCTTGGAGAAACCATCCTTAGAGGGTTTTGTTATCTTTTACCACTGAACATGGGTCGAAGGCCTCTAAGTTTACTGAAAAGCTCACTGTGCATAGACTTTTTTTTTTCGTAGTTTCATTCATTTGTTCAGAGGACCTCAGTTGAGCACCTATTATATTCCAGGACCTACGCGAGGTGCAGGGGATACAGCAGTGAGAAAGCGGGACACAGTTTCCCCTCCCTTCCCACTGGTACGGTGATGTTTTCAGATGTTGAGTGCTGGGGAGAGGAGACCAGCAATGAACCGCCTGAGTGGTCCCTGAGCAGCATCATCTGCCCGTGACTGGTGCAGAGATGGCCATATTGCTCGACCCCTCACCTTCCTCTGAACCTGTCTCGGCTGACCTTGTACTTGGTGATACTTCTTCCTTTTTCCTCCCTGGAGAATTTTGTGATAATATCATCCCAATGTCATTTGTCCTGTTTGATCATCTTCAATCATTCTCTGTTTTTCAGTCTCTGGCGGTAGCCTTTCTTTTCAATAGACTTTCTTTTTTCAAATGTGCTTTCCAGAAAACAGTTGAAGTCTAATAATTCTCTGCATTCTCCCTTCCATGTATTGAAATTGAAGATGGCGTGATCATTTCCACTTCATTAGGCCCTTCTTTCTTGGTCAGAAGTAAGTTTAGAGAAAAAATCTCATTCTTGCTCCCTTTTGAGGGTCAAATTTTCAGTAAGTCAAGTTAAAAAAAAAAAAAAAGCGTGGTCTGACACTTCCCAGAACCTCGACATCCTCCCAAACTACTGTTTATGTTGCGTCAGTATCTATCGTGTATCTATTTTAAGAAGAATTTGTCCATATTTTCTAGTCAGCCAGGCTTTCTACAGTTAGCTCCTTCAGTGATATTTTAATTTAGCTCTGTTTTAATCCTCACTATGCATCCTCTCCAGGGACCCAGCTCCTCTCTCAGAATCCCTTTTAAGATTTCTAGATCTTGTTGGCTCCCATGCGTCTTCCTACTAGACGGTTGGATGACAAGATGCTATTTCTGCTTCAGATTATGTTTCATTCTTTCTAGAAAGAGCCTCGGAGGAGTGAGATAGCTTCAGGGAACAATTTCTTCTTTATCTCCTCAGTATTATTGTCTTTCAGCCATTAATTTTTGGCATTAGTTCTTTTATTCTGACACCTCACTTTTTTTTCTTCTTTCTGCCTTGTTCAAGATTATTTCTTCCAGCTGTGGGAACCTCTTGTTGTCCCTGAGAAGCTTGAGAGACCAGAGACATTCCTCCACTCCTTTCATCATCTTCTCTAACAAAAAGACAACCTTAAAAGGGCGGAAAGTAATACAACCATGAAACGTAACTTATGGCCACCTCAGAGTGGAATGCCAACATGACATGTTTTTCTCCTGTTGCTAGAACAGTCCCCTTGTCGTCCATGCCTCTCAGCTTCCCATTGTTGTCTTTTGCAGCTTTTCCGCAAAGCTTATCTCCTGAATTTAGAGTGCACCATTTCTTTGCTACTGGTCTCCTGGATATGTTAGGCTCCAGAGGCCATTGCCTATAAACTAAATGAGACATTCCTTATCCTCCATCACTCACCTTTGACAACCCCACTGTTTGTTGGTATTTAGTATTAATTCACACCAGCAAGTTCAGCCCCCTCTGGTAAACATTGGGCCCACATGCAGAACTTTGACTGAGTTTTCCCCAAATATTTCTACCCCTTATCTCCAACTTCTCACCATATTTGTTCACCACTGTGTTTCTCATTTATCAGGTATTTATAGAAATAGGAACACCTAACATTATTACCTACCAGTGCCAGGAACTGTGCTAACGTTGTTGTTATTTTTCTGGCATTGTTCTAGGTATGTGTCTTGTATTAGTCATTGAATCTACCCAACTGCCCCTACGACATGTACCCTATTCTGATCCCTCCTTTACTGAGGAGAAAACCTGGAGCTTAGGGAGGTTAAGTAACTTAACCAAGGTCACAGAGTTCCTAAGGCAGAGAGGATTCTCTCCCAGGTATTTTTACTCAGGAACTTCAGATCTTAACCATTACCATGTGCTATCTTACACTACAGTGTTCAACACTATCCACACTAATTTAATATCTCCTAATGACCTTGAAACGTTGTTTCATATCCAAGTAGAAAAACTTTACGAGCTCTGATTTTCCAAAAATAATGTAGCTTGTGTTTTCTTCACTGCTAGCTACTTTATTACCAGTCTGAAAGAAAAGAAAAAATATATATAATAAACGCCCCCCAGTATGAAATGCAGAGCCAAGACAAGAACATTTCATTGGCTTTGATTTCCCTAGGGTCCACTTCCAAAGTAATTTAAGTCAGAAATAAGATCTTATCCAATCTTTACTTTTGCTTTTTTTCCCTTTAATGAAAAAAGTAGGTAAAACTTATTCACCTGGCAAAGTCTGAACACTTTTTTTCTTTACCAGTTCTACAATCTATATAATTGTTATTGAGAAGGATTATTTAAATTAAATTAATTGCCCAGCCATGAGAATAAGCAAAATCGTTTTGAGAGATTTTTAAATGTGTATTAATGAAGAGTTTGAAGTTTCCTGCCATGGAGTACTATATAAAGTATCCACATTGTTAGGAAAAAGCATATAATGTCTTAAATAATATTTGGCTGAAATTGTTGCCCTTCAGTTAACATTGTTTTATTGTTACTGAAATTGCTTCTTAGCTTGTGTTTCTAATTTTTCTTTTTTTCTTCTTTCCTTTTTGCAAAAAAAAAATTGTAGCTCCTAGTCAGACTGTTACTCTGGTGACACAACCTGTGGTTACCAAGGAAACTGCCATCTCCAAACTAGAAATGCCATCTTCCTTGCTGTTGGAGGTACCTGCTCTGGCAGATTTCAACCGGGCTTGGACAGAGCTCACCGACTGGCTGTCTCTGCTTGATCAAGTGATTAAGTCACAGAGGGTGATGGTGGGTGATCTTGAAGACATCAATGAGATGATCATCAAGCAGAAGGTATGGGGAGAAAAGATAAAAGCTGGCAGAGGTTTTTCTTTAAAGTGAAGATTTTCCACAAGTCAGTTCACTCTCCTACACCATTTCCCACCAGGTTTTAGGCAGCTTTTCTCTGTCTGCAAACACACTATTCTTTCTACTCTATTCAGCCTAAGTATGATCAAGGAAACAAATTAATGCAATTATCTAAAACAGCCATAAATTGAAAAGGAATAACACAAGGAAAAAAGCATAAACCTTACAAGCATAGTTGGCTTAATTAAATTCACTGAACAACTGGTATTTTAAAAATCTATTTAATATCAAATAAGTAGCTCAATTGGGCTGTTTACATGTAAACTGTTTGTTTGGGCACTCTGCAGCCATAATGTATTACAGAACAAGTATGGTAATCCAGGAATTGGTTATTCACTCTTCTGAGCTGTCTGTGCCAATTCTCCTCCAATGCTAAGCATAATAGAAAGTTAGCTATAAGTAAAAAAGAGAAACGCAGCAAAACATGATATATTTTAAAATGTCTTAGATCTGACTATTGGCATTTATGTAATGCCATACTCAAATAAACATGTTTTTAATACGAAGACTGCATTTCTGAGCCTCATTGGAATCCATTCTGCAAAATTATGACATCAACTAGAAGCATAAAAATACATTGATATAAATGCGGTTTACCTAGCTAGAACAAATATACTATACATCTTTTACATTTCTGAATGAATACGAAAAGTAGTTTTGAAAGCTTTATACACTGTAGTTATTTCACTTGTAAATGATTTTCAAGTCTTTTCTAAAAAAGTAATAAATTGTACTAAAGGTATTTGGGTGTCACAGAACTACTTTTTGCAAAAAACAAGGAGTAAGGCAGACAGATTTCTTTGTAAAATGAAATTCAGCAATTGAGTAGGAGTAAAAATAATTTGATAGTAAATAACCTGCATTTAAAGTACCTTGATCTTACTCTCAGAAGACCTGAATTCAGTGGTTTTTCTTTGTCATTTGCAAATGACATAATTGTGGTCAAATCATTTTCTGGATCTTGGTTTTCTCTTCTGGGTACAGGGTACACAGAATTCACGTTCACTCTATCGTGATAGATATGTGTGTATATAAAGATATGTAAATGTTATAGAAATATATATAATTTGTTTTACTACTGCTTCATAACGAGTATTAGTAGCCACGTTTTTCAGAAAAAGCAATTGCAGCTCGTAGATGTCACATTCCTTACAAGTAGCAGAGCAAAGATTCAAATCCAAGTCTGTTTGGTTCCTAAGCCTGTGTTCTTACTTTCTATGTATACTGCCTGCCAGTATTAAGTGTAAACGTGGCTGCCGTTTGGTGATATATGTATGTTTGTATGTATAGTCTATGTCAGACACTATGCTAAGCGTTTCGCAATTGCAATGTGCCGATACATACAGAAACAAGAGGTACATTCTTTCACAATGTCGTATTGAGGTATGCCAATACTTCCAGGACTATTACTAACCGGAAGGGACAGTATGTCATAATGTTTAAAGCAAGGGCTTCGGAGTTAGATTGTCTGTTTTCAAAGCTTGGCTCCTTTACTATAGCTGTGTGACCTTGGGTAAGTTATTCAACCTCCCTGAAGCTGAGTTTATCTATCTGTACAACGTGGATGATGATACTATCTATCTTATAGGTTGTCATGAGGATTAAATTAGGTAGTATATGAAAAATGCTTCCCACCTTGCCTTGCTTACTGCAAGTATTTACCTGATGTTAGTAATTAATATTAGGTTCCCCTGCAAACTATGTTAATCTGCCTACTCGTGGCATTTGTATTGTGCAAACTGTATGTCATATAATGATGATGAAATACGTGAAAATAAGAGTTTGTTTCCACATCTGCACCCCATTCTGCCGTTAACATTACAGCCTCCTGTAAAAGCCACTACCTATTAGAGTGGGAGAGAAAGTCCATCCTCTCTTGTGAGGGGTTTGTGAGCCCAGCCTTTGAGGAAGGCGTTGACCTGCTCAGTAGTCTTCAGAGTTTCAGAAAGGACTACTAAGTTGATGTCTCTTCAAAGTGATAGTGTTTACATATAGGTCCAAAATTAATTTGGGAGGATGTTTAAGTGCCATGTCTGAGGCACAAAAAGCCAGGATTTGTAAATGTCATGTATATATACCTCTAATCTCCCTTCTCTTGCTAAATAGTGGGATGCTTTTCTTGCTTCCTCCTCTCATATTAAAAAAATAATTTATAAAGACATTGTTAGTTTTTGCATTTTATAGCTTCAGTCACTAAATGACCCTAAATTAACATTAGACAAATGTGTGTGTGTGGAGGGGGACAAGAAAGAGAGGTAAGTTTGGGGAAGTATTTATTATAATATCAAGAAATAAATATTTCTTCTATGTAAAGTTTCAAATAAAACAATCATAACTTTAATGTTTGAGGTGTGAGGAATGAGGTAATATTCCAAAAAGCCTTTATAAACTGTAAAACACTATCAATGCCTGTTTATTTACATATTCTTTTAACAAATTTTTATTGAGCTAATCTAAGTGCTTCGGAAATACAGAGTTGGGCAAGATAGGAATGTACAGATTAAAGAAGAAGAAGAAAAAAATAATAGCACTATGATAGAAATAAATTTCAGGATGCTACCTAGCACTTATTTAGCACTAATGATATACAGTCACTGATCTAAGTATGTCACATGTATCACTTAATCCTCACAACAACACTTGAGATTGATAGTAAAGCACAGCGAGGTTAAATAACCTGCCCAAGGTCAAGTAGTAAAGAGACAGCAATGGGATTTGAACCCAAGCAGTCTGGTTCCAGAATCCTCACCCTTAACTACGATGGTTTTCTACTGCCCTGGGTATGCTTGCATGATGCTCTAGGGACTTACTTCAGAGAGAGGACATCTAACTAAGCCAGGGAACAGATCAGATATCAGGAAAAAGTTCTTGAAGAAGATAAAACTTAAAGAACAAGTTGAAATTAACTAGATAGATAAAATGAGAAAGGCGATCCCAGCCGAGGGAACAGACTGTACTTTTTACTGATGTGGAACACAACATAGTATAGTATAGAAACTCTGATTCCATATGGCTGAAATTAAGGGGTTAAGAAAGAAATTGATGAGATTGAACAGAGAGAGTAGGGCTAAAAAATGAGTCCTTGCCAGACTAAGGAGTTTTGATTGTGTCCTTCAGGCAGTGGCAACCCTTGAAGGATTTTAAACAAATGTAGTTAGTTGTATATCATTTAGGGTTCTCTGGATGCAAGCAACAGAAAATATCCCCTGATTAAATCAAGCGGAAAGTAAACATACTGGAATTAGCATGAAGACAATGGAAAAGGTTTAGGAAAAGAAAAGGGATCTGAGCATGCCTGGGCATCTAGTTAGCAGGAACTACTGGTGTCTCTTTGTGACCCTCTTTTTTCTCCATACTGTGTAACTGTTCAAAATTGAAAGTCCTGGGAGAGGAAATCCAGCCAAACTTGCTTGGGCCACACGCCTATCTCTTAGCTAGAAGAGAGCAGAAAATTTTGATTTAAAACCTTCTTCCAAAGCCCCTCACAATGAGGGAGAGGTAATTCCCCGGGACGAAATTGGAGTCTGTAAAAATTGAAGACGGAAAGGATGCTGAGCAGCCAATAAATGATAAATGTCCACCAAACTCAAGCAAGAATATGTAGAATAGGATGGAGGACAGAGCAAATGAAGGAGATTTGCAGAAAGTGATTATCATGATCTAAGCAGTATATTTATCTATTTCAACTTCGCAACATGGAGAACTGAAATAAAGGCCATTTATGTGCCAGTACCGTAAATATAAGTTTGTTTGATGCTAACACAAACACGAATTGGTTCTCAATAAATGTAGATTGCTTGAAGGATAATGTGAATGAAATGTGATGATAAACAAGCTTCGTTTTCAACAGAAATCGGAGTTTGGGAATTGTAGCTGTGAGGCATCAGAAGGTAGGTGAGAAGATGTAGCAAAACATGTTATGAGTCTAGAAGAACTTGGTTTTGAATTTATGAAGTTCAGAGCAAATGTTAGACATGCAATGATTGAAATATTATTTCCAGAAAGGGAGTAAGGACACAGCATTTCAATAAATTAGCTTTCCATAGTTCTAGGCCTTGAATTCAAAATCACATATTTGATATTGTTTCAATAAATTATTTAATTTAATTCTTATTTTAGAAAATAAGGGACTGCTACCATTTTGACATGAAAATAATTTTTACTAAGTGAATTATGTTAAGCAAAAAATGGAAGTTAAAATTCCAACTAGAATTTTCTAAAAGATTGTAACATGTAGCCATTTAAAAAATGAAGCAACTCGGCTGCTTCATTTTAGAGAGTAAAAAATATACCATTAAATTGTAGAGAAATAGAGATGTGAAATATGAAAATTAAGGCTTTAAAAGTAAAATTCCAAAATAAAAAAATTGAAAAATAAAGTAAGACTCTAAGTTTATGATGAAGCTCCAAGTTTACTTTCTAAAATAGTGGCTTAATAGCAGAGGATGATTGGTAATTTATAGTTTAGTGTCAGAGAAATCTGATAAAAATTGCTTTTCTCATTCCATCACGTGTTTAAGTTAAATTGCTCTGAAAAAAATTTGTTTTGACAATTAGTCACAGTTTTCTTTCACTGACATAATCTTATCTAATGAGGGGGGAAATACGTCTAGAGTTTTTCCCTGAAAGTGATGATTGAATATGACCCTTAGAGAAAGGAAGGTGGGAAAGACAGAGGAGAGAGAGGAGGGGTGAGGGAAAGAGAAAATGGAAGGAGAGAGGAAAAGAAGAAGGGAAGAGGAGGGAAGAAAAATTCCTGAGGAAAAAAGAGAGAAGGAGGAAAGAAGAAATGGAAAAAGGGATGGAGGGTGGGAGGGAGAGGGCGAGGTTGGGAAGATAGGACGCTGGCAAATTTGGGGAGAGGTTTGTGGAGAACTGTGTCGCTATCAGCAGACAGGACTTAGGCAGCCATATGATATCATTATTTTTATACTACTGGTGTCCGATTGCCTGTGCTAAATAAATTACAGTCTTTTTTCAAGCCATTTTGGCCAGGTGTTCAGGGTAATTCACCACTAAATCTGACCCACAGGCATTTGAATAAAGAATTGAGTCGGCAAAGGAGTTTTATCCTTTAATAAGACCTCTTAAGGTTGGGGTTGAGACAAATTGGCCAATCTGGACAAGATGATAATAGCATTGTTCAAGATTCATTTTTAACTACACATTACACTGCCACCTGGGTGATTTCATTATCCAAAGATTGAATAAGCAGTTTTAGTGGGGACAGTGTATATTTAAATGGGCAATAATTACTTGGATGTGTTTATTTTTTTTATTGTTAAGGTCAAAGTCTTTAATAAATTCTATGATTATTTTTTAAACTGTGGCTATATCTACACAAAGAGCAATTGAATGGCTCCAGAATCATTCTGATTATAACTTTTGTTGAATAAATTCAGCCACAATCTGATGACAAAAGAACTTGTCTAGCATGGGCCTAGAATTGGTGGCACAATGTGGGGGGAAAATGACATCGATCGTTTAAACTAAAAACAAAACAATGCTTCTTGGTATTATTCTATTGCCATGAGCATAGCAGAAAAGTGGGTATTACAAATGATTTCCCCTATTCAACAAATGAGAAAAGTTACAGACAACAAAGTCAAAGGCCTACTAGGGTCACTTAGTGAATGTAATTGTTCTAATGTAGATCCAGACTTTGGGGAAGAGATAATGTTTCTTATTTCTTTTTTGTTTTCTGTGACCGCCCCCTTCTTAAACATGTCATTTGTCCACCAGAACTGTAACAACACAAACTAAGCCCAGTCCATTTTCATGGGTATCCAATAGATTTCGCAAGTTAGATGAT
This sequence comes from Equus quagga, assembly GCF_021613505.1. NCBI lineage: Eukaryota > Metazoa > Chordata > Mammalia > Perissodactyla > Equidae > Equus > Equus quagga. Next base: position 97,455,075 of record NC_060276.1, read on the forward strand.
AGTCATCTTAGGGTGAAGAGATTGATTATTCTGTTTTTCATCAGCCATGCAGCTCTCATCTCATCTGTTCATTTCTGCACAACCTTAAGAAACACCACACCAGGGGTGGGGGGAGGGTATGGAGGGGGAAGTGGTGTACCCACAACATGACTAACAAAAATGTACAACTGAAATCTCACAAGGTTGTAATCTATCATAACATTAATAAAAAAAAAAAAAAAAAAAGAAACACCACACCAGAGTGTGCTGTCTTTCCATATATCCATATATGTGTTGAATTCTGCAAAGAGTAATGTCGTAATGTATCTCGCTGAAGATATTTGCAAATTTTGAACCGCAATTATCTTCTGATAAATGGACATGTCTTCTGTAGAAAGTTCATAACTCTGTGGATCACTGCTCCACATGCATACAATTTTCTTACCTAATGAGAGCCAAATTCTCTATTATCTTCACTGAAGGATGTAAAGTTATGTCAATGTCGTTAATATGACTTATATTATACTTTCCAGTCATGACAAAATAAATTCCCCTTAAATACAAAGGTCATAGAGCTGCAAACACAAAAAAAACCCATTTTCAAAGTCTCATAATAACCTTTTTATGCAAAATGATACCATACACTTTCTTTGCTTAAAGATAAATATAAGCTTTACCAAATCACATATTTCAAAGTCTATGAATGGAAATGCATATCTTACTACATTTCACTTCTACTCGCTGTAAAATTTTCTGTCAAAACCTTATCAAGTAAAACTGAACCATGATATTTACATGATTTCTAATAAAAGAAAGTATACTGTGTTTTCAATGAAATACCAGTGGGATTCTGATAAGCAAGTTTATGTTTCTTATTGTTTTTCAATAGTGAATTCTATTTACAAGTTTACTTGCTTGGGTCTAGATAGGAGTTCCTTTATATGAACAGGCTTTTATTATTTGCATAAAATACCTAAAATCTGAGATCTTCTCTAACTCAATGGCTCAGTATTTTTGGAAAGCTATGTAATATTATTATACCCTAAATGTTATCACCTGCTTTTTTGGACTTTTTATTTCACCATAATTTGGGGTCCTTTAAGTCTATAATTGAAGTTACAATGTGTTATAATGTAAGTTCTTCTTATTATTATCCTTAATGTTCAGATAATGTTAGGTAATGTTAATGTTAGATTATATTTCCTTGTTTATTCATTCCTTAGTTCAACAAATTGTCTTTAAAAACCATGTTACAAAGTGCATTAAAGGCAGTTAGGGGACTATTAGGAAATGACGTTGGAAAGAGATAGTGGAGTAAAAATGTGGATTTAAATTTGATTTCTGGTGTATGTTAGCGCATAATTGAGAATGAGATAAAACAATGATCACACATCGCTATTAGAGTGTTTTTGTACATTTATCCACATTTTTTTGTATATGATTACTTACGTTAAAGTGATACATATATGTGTATACATATTATTAACATACATACAAAGTAGATATTTTTAATAGTCTGCAGTGAAAATAAATACTCCTCATACTTTCTTTCCTCTCTCAAATACCTACTTTGGAGGCCCCTAAGTTACAATGTCATGCAGATTCATTAGGAATATAATGACTACGTTTTAGGAGCTTTTGGTATAAGACTAAGTTTTCATTCATCTGTTACTTATTAAACATTTGTAGTGAAAGATATCATGTTATCTGCTCTTAAGGATTAAAAATAAGAATATCGGCTCCAATTTTAGAGTGTATCTTCTGTGAGGGAAACATAAAAGGCAGTGGTAATTGCCACAAGAGAAAAAAGTGCGATGGTGGTTTCAATCGTATACATATTACAATGAATGAATCAATCAATCATTTATTTTCTTCCTCCTAATATGTGCCTGCCTTTCTCATATAGAAGAAAATTAAACTAGACTTCTCTTTCCAGATGTCTTGTTAATTTTTATTCAATAACCTGGGGGTAGTTCTAGAGTTATTGGAGTCAATTCTTTATTAAATTTATAAAAATAACTTTGAATATTATTTCAGTAATTCATAAATCCTCCCAGATTCCTTCACCTTTATATTTCACACTCTGTGTAAACAAGTAGCATCATATTCAAGGATTATGTATTTCCTATAATTTTTTCAAGGAAAGAATATCTTCTAAGTTATTTTTCTCAAGAATAGAAATGCTTTGGTTTCCTGACATATTCTCCCTTCAATTATGGAAGTGGAATAAATTTGTAATGATAATGTTCACCCTCCCCCCCAAACTGATTTAATCTATATTCAGCTGTATGATTCTTTTTAAACCTTCCCACTAGAAATAAGAACAAGTAATGCCATGGGGAAGGTTTGGCGCAAAAGTATATAGATAAATCTCTACTTAAGAAAGTGGAGAGAAGAGAATAATTTACACTTAACTCCATGCTTTTTTTCCCCCCTAAAACTAAAAGAACTAGACTGTGGTGAGAGGAAAAATAATCTACAGCAACCCTACTGAGGCTAAGCTTTTCTGTCATGTCATATTATATGAAAATCATAAAAAGCTGCCACAGATAGAACCATAAATGCCCTTTGAGAAATTTGACATAAAAATCAAACTGCCACTTTACCACACTTACCCGAGTTCAATTTTATTTTTTTTTAAGTTATATAATAGGTGTTAGGCACTAGAAAAGGACAGTTATTGGGGGCAGATAATAGCAGTTGGAAAGAATGCAAGCAGGCAAGAAGCTATCTATAATGAGATTTTACAGTAAGATTGTTCTCTAAATCAAAAGGAGGATGTATTTTATTTTTAGCATTAGGAAACTTTTTAGATGAAAACCATTGCAACCATTTCAAGGTGTGAGTTCTAACCAAATCCAATTATGAAGTTACCACACCGATGACTTAGGCTTCCTTTCCATTCCTTAAAGTTGATTATAGTGATGAGAAACGTCGAGTTGCCTGGTTTGTCAGAGCATTGAAGCCTTGGAGATCTATCCCTGCCTTCTCTGTGAAATTTGTTTTGATGACTCCAAACCATATTGGTCTTTTTCATTAGTGATTCACTGCAAAATTATTTTGCCCGTTAACTATATATTTCCTTGTAAAGCTGCTTCTATCATCTTGAATTTCCCTTTTAAAACATTTATTGTCATTTGACTTTTTACTTTTTCATATTTTAGCCCTTGCAATGAATTTAAATTTCCTTAAAGGCAAGCATAGGATTCTCTTTGCTATTGCAGCTAAGGACATACTAGCATTTTATAAATATTGTTGATTTACTTTATCTTCACGGATGACTAGGTTTACTTAGCATTCGGAATTTAACAATCTGTTATAGAGCCATATGCATATTTATGTTTATTTTAACTTTTAAATGCAGCATGATTTATTTCTGTTTTTGGTCAGTGATGAAGGAAAGGCTCCGGGGAATTAAATTTACCACATCAAGCAAAAACAATTATAATTTTAGACTGTAAGAATTTTAGAAATTAAAGGCTCTTTGTTTCCAATTAATAATGGTAGGATCGCACGTTTGGCTGCCTGTGAGCAAATCCTCCACACAATAGCTTATCCAGAGAGGAGTTTGTTTTTCTCACATAGCGAGACCTCCAGAATTATGTGTTCCAGGGTAGGTTCAGCAGCCACAAAATCATGTGTCCCAACTCCTTCTTTCGCCATCCTCAACATACAGCTTTCATTCCTTCTGGTGGTCTCAAGGTGACTACGCTGCCTGTAAGCACTATCTCTGTGTTTCAAAATGGAAAAAGGGGAAATGGGAAGGTAAATGCCTGTGTCAGGTGTGTCAGCTCCTATTTAGAAGGAAAACAAAAGCTTTTCTGGCAGTCACACATAGATGTCTACTTTGTGTCAATGTCTACGGCATTGACCAGAAATGTGTCACATGGCCACTCCTAGTTTCAAGGGATCCTGGGATGATAGAGTATTTTAAATGAGTAAGTGTGTTTCTTTATTCATAATTCAGAATAAAACTGGTGATCTAATCCTAAAACCTTGCTGTTCTGAGCAAAATCTGGATTCTTTTAGTTAAGATGGAAAGAATGGATATTGGATAGGCTGTGCCTAACAAGACACTCTTAACTAAAGCATGTTTTTCTCCTTTAGACTTAAGTAGCTTTTAATTAGCTAAAAATGATGTGATTGTTTTCCTGTCTTCTTAGTTCTCTCATCACAGAGATGGAATGGGAGTGTGAATGTAAAAGAATAACCCTAGTATTAGAGTAGACGTCAATGATTTTACTTTACAATCATTCTGTACAAAGGTCACTGAAAACAATGCAAATTAGGTGGGAAATTGAAATACATTGTGTTTATATTTCCTCTATTCTCAAGGAATAACGTCCTAATTAACCACATGTGTTGTCTATAATTCTCTAAAGCTGCACAGTCCAATACAATAGCCACCAACCACATGTGGCTATTTAAATTTAATTAAAATGTAAAAATCACTTCTTTAGTCGCACTAGCCCCATTTCAAATGCCCAGTAGCCACATGTGACTAGTGACGACCGTGTTGGACAGGACAGATACAGAACATTTCCATCATTGCAGAAAGTACTATTGGGCAGGGCTACTCTAAACAGCTATAACACATATGTTTCAGCTATCAATGAAATAAAATTAAGGAAAAATTGTTTTATTCATTTCTATCTTTTTGCCTCTGAATATTTTTAAATTGGAGAAAGAGAAAGCAGTCACATAACAGCTTAAATAGCCTGACAAATTCAGAAAAGGTCCATTAGCATCAATATACACAGAATTAGGTCATCAGTTTTCATATTCTGAATTATTAACACGCAAACACACCCACGGAGTTCAAGGAAAAATATAAGCAATTAAAAGATTACCAGTTCTAGAATGATGATCAAACAGGAAAATAAGTAACATGGCCCAATTTATATAACATGTTTTAGAAGATGAATTTTTTTCTCTGACTGTGTTGCTCTTTTTATAACATCTTATAACTCCTTTCCGTGATCTTCTCGAGCTTTCACTGCAAGCCCCCGTGTTTCCTTGGCCATCCATGCTCTCTTCATTGAAGCAGTATCCCAAGGCCCAAGTTCCTAGATTTTTCCTTCTTCCCCACGATGTGTTCCAACAAGGGAAATCACTCTTGCCTCTCATAATTTCAATTGTCTATTTTATGCTGTAAAAAAGTAGAAAATGATGAGTGTTGAGATTTTGACTAGGAAATATACTATTGTTCCTAAGAGTTGGAATATTGCAACCTTTCCCCAGCTGTTCTGTGGAACACTAGATTCATGAAATGTTAATAGACGTTCCTCACGAAAAAGACAAATAAGCTGAGAAATGTGCCTGGACTTTGCCGTCATAGAGATCTACACTGTACATCACCATAGCAGTCACTGAAAAGTCCCACAGGAATGTTAGCACTGTTGAGCTCCGCATTTCTCAGTCATTTCTCCATGGAAATCGTTTGTGTGAGACATCTTAAGGAGCACAGTGTAGAGAATGTTAACTTATCCTAGTCAAATGTGCATGCCTCTGGGAGTTGCTTGATTTCTCTACATGCATTTATTTTTACCAAATTAATCTTTCAGAAATCTTTCCTCTTAGCGCCATGTCTGTAATGTAGGGAGCTCTTACCAGGATAGCATTTGTGCCTTTCATTATGATGTACTTACCAGGGACCAAGTAGCTAGGCTTTCTCCAGAATGAATATCTGAGGGAAAAACTTTAACAAGCGTTCCATAAAATCAGTGTTGTCTATAAGATATATTTATATGTTACATATAATAACTTATATTTAAAATATTGATTAATTCTTAAAATCAGCACAAAAGTGTTAAAGAGAAGCACACAATATAGGGCAGTACTTAAAGGCATTAAAATGCCTAGATATATCTTAACCTTTTCCTATATAAGGTCTAAAAGACAGAAATCGCACACTTTTCACCTTTCTTTTTGAAATGCAAAGCTTCGTCTCTTCCTTTGAATGTTCAGTTACAGGAACGCTCAATGGGAATATATCAGAAGAACATAAATTCTATTTATATTTATTTTTATCTCATTCTTTTAAAGTTAATATTTTTTCTAAAGTACGTATATTAATAACATAGTATATGTCTACAATTTTGAATAAATATGGATTCCTATGTGTGAGCCAGAATTTTTTCAATAGTAGGCGTGTGCAGTCAAAAAAGTTCGGAGACTGTTTCTCCTCAATGTGGCAGATGTCAGCTGTCCCCTGAACCTACAACTAAGTACCCTCGAAAGAATCCATCATATGATATGAAAGAGCTCACATAGACTTAGCTGATATAAAGCTCTCTCTCATTTATTTCCTTTAACTTCTCTTTACTGAATAGAACACGACTTGTTCGGTCTACAGCAGAAAGATTGCAATCACAGATGTTCCGCAGGCCTTCATCTCTTTAGATATATTTTTTCACAACCAGGAGGCATGTTCTACGTTGTTTCTCTTCTTTCTCTGACTCTTAAAGCTTAGGTTTCAAAGTAAAAATGAATTTGTTTTAAATTGCCCAGAACTATCCTTTACTCGACTAACTTCCAAATGGAATCATATCTGCTTTTAAACTTTTGAATTAAACTTCTTATCCAATATTGAAGGCATATAAAATGTATCTGTTTCTTTACAAAGAAATATATATTAATTCTTTCACATTGGAATAGTCTTCAGATAACTTAGTGACCGTGATGTTAAGCATTTTGTAAGGCTGGTGGGAGGAGTGGGAATATTTTTTGATCATTTTATCTTTTTGGTCTCTCCGTACGCATCTGCTTATGTCAAATAACCTCTAATTATGTGACAACTCATTGTATGTGATTATGATACTTACTGCTATTTTTCAACCTTCTATTGTTTTTTAAAAGTATAATACCAATGCTAAAGCCCTGTTTTGTTTCCTTTTTTTCCCTCAGTTTTAATTATATTGTGAAATCAGGATCAACTGGCCTACAATTCTTTCAAGGAATAGAATATATAACTGATCTGCAAATTTTCTAAAGCTGAGATGCGATTTTTTTTACCATCAGAAATTATGCAGATATCAATTATGGTTTCCTTATTAGAAAAGCAATTCCTTGCCCCCAAATATTGCTACTGTGTAATCATGCTGTCACATTCTTAAATTCTACCTTTAAGAATGAATTTATTTGGTTTCAAGCATTGAATCTAATTGTTCTCTGTTGACGTGAAAATATCCTACGATAATCCTTTATAACCATGCAGATAAAACCCAATTGAATTATTTCTCAACTCCAAAAGCATAAGAAATGTTGTGTGTCTTTGTTTTTTTCTAAATCAAATAAAATTTGGCTCCGAGCCTTTCTTCTAGGGTAGTCGGGGATCCAGTGTCTTGGTCATTTTTCGGAGTCCCCCTTCTTTTCAGAATTCTTCAATGGCCTTCGAGAGGCTTAGGGGTCTTCAGAAAAGAAATCTCCCAGTTGATATTACAATTCTGCCTTTTCTTATGCCTAGGAGTTCCTGTTGTTCTAGCTCATTTTCTAAAATCCAAGATTTTCCAAAACAAAGAGCTCTGAATGCCTTTTGAGAGTAAGGAAATCCAGACTTCAGGGACGCAGCCATGCCTATCATCTAAAAGTGAAAAGGAAAATATAGCTATTGTTCATTTTTAAAGAAAAAACACAGTTACTTTCTCAACCAGGTTATCTTGCAACCCCATTTATCAGTTCTCAGCGGGTTGCTTGCTAAGAGATTCTAAAGGAATGCAACAAAGAGAAGCTAAGGAATCTAAGGGGCATGAGGTCTACAATGTTAGGTTCTCCTGTCTATGAGGTTGTCACAGCAAGGGGGCAGTTTAAGGGCACTTCCCTTAAACTCACACTGAGCTTACAAAGGGGAAGAATGGAGCTGTTTTTAAAAATCAGCTTATAGGGACCAGCCCAGTAGCATAGCGGCTAAGTTCACGTGCTCCGCTTTGGCAGCCCGGGGTTTGCTAGTTCAGATCCGGGTGCAGACCTAGCACTGCTTATTGAGCCATGCTGAGGCAGCATCCCACATGTAAAATAGAGGAAGATGAGCACAGATGTTAGTTCAGGGCCAGTCTTCCTCAGCAAAAAGAGGAGGTTTGGCAGCAGATGTTAGCTCACGACTAATCTTCCTCAAAAAAAAAAACCCAGCTTATAGTCTATTATATGATTTATTGTCTAAATCATAATACATTTAAGAATGAAAATGAGTGTCATTATTAATAATGCCAGACAACAAGAGTTAACTAAGATCGTCCAGGGAAAACTAGATATATAGTCACTTTATCTATAGATAAAGAGAGAAAATTAAACAAGTATCAACACTTTGAAAACTGAATTATTTGACGTATAGATTGTTTCTCAGAGAACCTTATGTTAAGTTGATACTTTTTATAATCTATTTGAGAAAACCAAAAAGTAAATAGGCAATTGAGGTATGATGAAATAAATTCTATGATTGGGTAAAAACAGGGTATTCTTCAAGATTAAATCTGAACATAAATGAGAATGTGTTCCATTTCAACTAATAGGAAATCCAATTCAAACTGGCTTTAAGAAGAAAGGGAATTCATTGGTTTATGTAACAGATATATTGCATGGGCTTCAGGCATGGCATGCTCAAGACTCCAATTTCATTGCTCACTTTTGCTCTTCAACATTGTCAGAGTAGTTACAGGATACATTTTGCATACCACACTATATTTAAAATGAAAGAAAACTTTTCTTTTCTTTTCTTTTCTTTTTTTGGTGAGGAAGATTGGCCTTGAGCTAACATCTGTTGCCAATCTTCCTCTTTTTGCTTGAGGAAGATTGTCACTGAGCTGACATCTGTGCCAGTCTTCCTCTATTTTTTGTATGTGGGATGTTGCCACAGCTTGGCTTGATAAGAGGTGTGTAGGTCCGTGCCTGGGATCCAAATCCGCCAACCCCAGGCCACCGAAGGGTAGCACATGAACTTAACCACTATGGGACTGGGCCGGCCCCAGAAAACTTTTCTTTCTTGGCCCTCAAATGAAAGTTTTGAGCTTCTCTCAATTGGACTAGCTTAAATCATAAACCCATACCTGAACAAATTATTGTGGCAAGGAGGATAGGAATCCCACCCTAATTCCCTGGTTTTACAGAATAAGATGCTGTGAGGGTTACCAATACACCTACTCTAGTCATGACTCCAGATTGAAGGGAACTGAAAAGAAAAGTTTCCCAGAGGAGTCAATGTTTCAACCAAATATAATTCCTTTCTAACTGGACTAACAGTCTTATCAACATGGTTCATTTTTTGTTTCATCCTACAGCAATCCCCCCCATCTGTGGTTTTGCTTTCCACAGTTTCAGTTACCCATGGTCAACAGCAGTCCAAGAAGAGTAAATGGACAATTCTAGAAATAAACAGTTTATAAATTTTAAGTTGTGCGCCATTTCAAGTAGCATGATGAAATCCTACGCCATCCTGTGCCATCCTGCCCAGAACGTGAATCATCCCTTTGTCCAGCGTATCCACACTGCATATGCTACCTGCCTGTTAGTCACTTAGTAGCCATCTTGGTTATCAGATTGACTGTTGTAGTGTCACAGTGCTTGTGTTCAAATAACCTTATTTTACTTAACAGTGGCCCCAACACGCAAGAGTAGTGATGCTGTCGATTCAGATATGCCAAAGAGAAGTCGTAAAGTGCTGCCTTTAAGTGAAAAAGTGAAAGCTCTCATCTTAGTAAGGAAAGAAAAAACGATGCTAGTTTTGCTTTCGCACCTCAAACTGTGAAACTTACAGCCACAGTGTGTGGCGAGTGCTTAGTATAGGAAAAAAACATATTATATATGGGGTTCAGTCCTCTCCATGGTGTCAGGCATCCCCTCAGGGTCTTGGAACATATCTCCCATGGATAAAGGCGGTCTACTGTATTTTCCTATTTCTTGGTAATGTTATATAAGTAATTGCAGAATTTAAAAGCTGAAGAGAAAGAGGACACAGAATACCATGTCTTTTGTCATTTCAAAAGCAATAGAAACTAACATATTCATTTTCTTTCATTACACATCAAGAGAAATATAATGTATTACATAAACATGTATAAATAAGGATTTCCAACACTGATAAACAGGAAATATTTTCTTGTTACCTTGTTTTCTTCCTTTTCTCTTATCCTATTTTTCTTTGTCAACTCTGATGACATCTCCAAATTTCAGCTTTTATTCATAAGAAAAAAGTGACTATCATAGTAAAGAACACTTTTGTTACAATTTGGACACTCCACCCTTTCCTCAAATAAAGAGGAATCTTAATATTATGTGAACATTTTTTCCTGCTTTTTCTCATATTTGTAGAAATAACATGAGCTTTTCTGGAGTCAGGCATCTAAAGCCTCGCCTTGTGTTATTGGCGAGCTACACAACTTCTGTGATCCTCAGTTTGAGCATCTGTAAAGCTGGGGTTGAAAACTCAATGATACATTGTGGTTCTCGGGAGGGAAAGCACATTGTAAGCTCTTTGTAAACAGATCTCAACTCTGCAGTTGCATTTGCTCTAACTGTGTGCTACTTCTCTCCACATTTTCACTTTGCTCTAACATAACAGTGGTATCTCACGTCATCCATCAAAGGAAATAATTAAATAAAGCCGCTCTTTAAAACAAATATTAATTTTAGATGATTAAATAGGTTTGTATGGAGATTCCTCTTGCTAATTGTAGCAATTTTCCTTGGTGAAAAATGATAGACACTTGAAAAACCAATTAATCATGATGGCTCCTTTTGCGGCATAAATAAATCAAACTTTCAAACCTGAGATAGAATCAGAAGGGCAATGGTAGTGTTTCAAAGCCCCTTGTCATCTGATGCTACAAATTAAAAAAAGAGAGAGAAACTTGTTTCACTCTAATCATTTTCCAAGTGCTTCAGAAAATGTGTATTTTCCTAATAGATAAGAATTTCTTACTTGGATTAGAATTGGAGTGTAGCCAGAAGGGCACCTTCTGTTGAAAGAGGTTTTCAGACAGCAGAGTCTGGTGAGTGTGCCTCAGGTCAAAGAAGAGAGGGTTTTGAGAAACTCTGTGGCTAGAGACAGGTGTGTTTGAGCCCGGGGAGATATGCAGAGTCCACTCTACTTTCTTTCTTCTAAATCATTCTTACCTTAAGTCCCCAAGTATTTGATGAAGGAGGAATGGGAAGAAAATGTGCACACTATTATAGGAAAGATTTGCCCCTATGCTATGAAGACTTTTAGAACAAGAGTGTTATAGAAATTCGTGCCAAATGCCTAGCGTTTATTTACCGGAAGATAATGTCACAGCTTGGGTTCCTGGGAAGCAGACGCTGCGACGCAGTTCAGCATCCAGGATGTTTATTTGGGAGCGCTGTTGGGTCAACCGGAGAGGGCAGAAGAAGAAGTTGGGCTGGGATGCAGCCTCAGTAGAGGCCTCCTCTGACTATTCAGGGAGTTCTGAGGCTGAAGTGACGCTTCAGAATTGTTATGATTCAGGGAGAGAGGACCAGACCTTTTTAACTCCAGGTCAAGTCGCTCATTGGATGTGAGCTTTTCACGGAAGGAAACATAAACTTAGGAAAGATGGCTCGCTTCAGCCAGGGCAATTCCTCTAAGGGGGTTGACAGCTGCAGGCTCTCTCCCAGGAGCTCTACTAGCAGCTGAAGAAATAAGTCCCTTATTTCTGAAGGGGAATCTGGGCCGCATATTACAGCTTCGTAGTACAGATAAGCTTACTATTTCAAATAGGGGCTAGCTGGAAAAAGATTAAATGTCCAAAACTGAGTAGATTGCTAAAATAAATTGGGATATATTACAAATCAATATGTATTACATGGTATTATTTTGTCACAATATTTATTACATACCCCAAACCACATATATTATTTTGTAGAAATATATGCCACGTATATTTCTATGAAGACTATACATACCCATATAGAATGCTATGGAAAGAAATATATATATAGCAAAAATTTAGTATGGTAAGTAAGGGTTAGTGACTCTCCCATACTTTCACTATCAGGTTTACGATCACCATCTGTGTAAAAAGTTCACTCAAGGCAGACATGAGAATATTCTAGAATTTAGGGGCAGGATTCAGTTAACCTTAGAGACAGTATCAAGCCATCAGAATCTTTGGATTCGATGTGGGGACACCGAATAGTTTGGGCATCAAATCTTGGGTACCATTCCAAAAAGTACAAGCTCCACAGCTTGCTGGATTTTTATACCCGGTCCTTAAAAGATGAAGACTGCATCTAATATATTTTAACCAAAACATTTATCTTGAATAACACTAATATCATAAATTAAAATCCATTTCTAACATTCATTTTGCTCGTTAGCAAGACCTCTTGGTGTTGACTGTGATAAAAATACTTAAAATGCTTGTCGTACCTGTCTCCAGAATCTGGTCTTTCTGATTAAAGTCTGGCCTCATCCGGCATATGAATTCCTTATTGAGCTAACTGACTGCTAACACACTCCTACTATATCATATATAATGTCTATGCTGAAGTATGGTAAAGGAAATTATAGCCTTTATAACGTATAATTCATACATATTTTTGTTAAGGAAACATGTTTTTTGCTTTTTATTTTACCACAGACATTTTAATATGCATGCAATCAGGAGTCTCCCATGATTCATTATCTCCAAGATCAAATTTCCTCATTCAACTTATCTTTCTTACAGCAAGTATCAAGGGCAGTTGGAACATACGTATGTAGATTTGTCTTGATTTAGAGTATTCAGCCTTAAGAATATATCTGGTAAACAAGCAAACTCTGGGTCAACAGTGTATTTGCCAGCATTTTATCTTTGTTCCTAAATATTTTAAGTGAGACCTTTCTGTCATCTTTATGTCCTAACCACATGAGAAATTTGATTATTTTGAGTGGTCCAACCACAAAACAAAACACAGAGCCCCCAAATCAAAAGTTCTTTGTATATATTAAGAAAAGACAACCGTTTGGTGTCAATTCAATCTCGAATGAAATGCTATTCTGTGAAAACATCTCCCTGGCTTGTATGGGGGTAATGGGGCGTGGGATTTACAGACTCAGCAGTAACTGAGAGATTAAAAGATATGTAGCTTCTCCCTACAACTTTGCTTAATGAAACCCTCAGTTTGTGCTGTGAAAAGAGCTTATTGTTTTCTTTTCATGCAAATTATCATAGTTTTTATCTGTTTATTTAATAGTCTGTAATTTGGAGTAATATATTCTCTTTTTTTCTGATAGCATTGGGAAGTAGCAAGTGGAAAATGCTAACAGGAGGCAGATTAGCAAGCATCCCATAAATCAGAGTTCATTCCTCCTCTTTCTCCTTCCTTCTTTCTTAGTTTCCTTCTTTCCTTCCTTCCTCTTTTTATTTCTTCCTCTGTCCCTGTTGATCTGGATTTTCTGCTTTGTCATAAGGGAATTCTTTACTGTAAACAGACCAGCCGCTGGTGAATTTTCTCTGAGTTTACTGAGATTGTGGGTGGACTCTGGGCTTGGAGCTGCCTGGTGCTTGGCATTCGACTCAGGGCTCTGGAATAGCATCCTTATTTGCTGTTCTAATTCTCCCAACTTCATGATTAAGGTAGACAAAAGTTATAACCCTAAACTATTTGACAAAATGAATTTCTAGTGACATTGCTCTTTTAAAAAGTAAACATCTATCTAGTGTAAAAATTTACGTTAAAGAATTAATTCAAGTGAGTCAATGATGTAACTTTTACACTGCCAAGTGAGTGTGTGTGGACTGGTACAGCCGGGTCACAGACTCCAACTGTCCCCTTATATTCTCTATACCTGTTTGTATATTTGAAATGCTTCGCCATTATGTTTTATAAAACAATCTCATCATATTTTTAAAAACTAGAATGGGCAATGGGACAGCGGGGGCCATAGGGAAGGTTGATCAACCTGCTACTTCGACTTCAAACTGTCGCTCTTAGTGTCATCACCACCACAATTTTAAATTTATGCTTTTACTATTTTGAAGTTCTTTTCCTTTGTTTACTCTTGTTGATGCAAGCCTTTGGGCGTAATATTTATGTACAGGATTTATGCAAGATTCTTCTACTAAAGATATGAATTATTTATTGTAATTTAAGAAACATCATCATTTAAAAATTTCATAATTCGGGTTTGCTCAGAATGATCTGAAAGAATAAAGCTTATGTATGATTCATCTCATGAGAATTAAAACAGGAGGATTAATATTAGTTCAGGTCTTTCTTAATATTGGCACATCTATGAATCAGCAATAGATTTTTTCTAGTTTGAGATACAAAATTCTAGACTAAAATCTCACTGATGGTTTACCACCGGCTGATTCCATATTGGAGTTTCCTTCCACTTTGTCTTCAACTTTTAAAGAGAAGAGTGGAGAAAAGAAAAAGGGAGCATTAGGAATTGCTCTTCCTATCTCTGTCCCTATAGTCCATTTTTTTAACTTATCATTGAGAAATATTCCACATGTCTCTTGCCTCTGCTTGTTTTGTTTGTCTTCATGTTTGTATTTCACTGTTTTGGAGAAAATCATCTACCGCCATTCTGAAGGTCATTTACCTGAAAATGATAGAGAGCGGCGTCTATTCAGACAACTACATAGTAATTGCCTATCACTTATCATTGTTCATTAGTTCTCTGTTTCAGGATCGAGGGTCCGCCTCTCCACCTCCCTCACATCCTCCAGAACATTATCACAGAACCTACTGATTCATTCACATCCTTGGGCTAAATTGGCTACCCACTGTGTTCCTGTTGTTTTGTGTATGGTAGTGAAAAGATTTAATTGGATATTGTTGAAAAGACACAGAGGCTAACTCTCAATTTTCGTATGTGGTTCTTCCCTCTCCTTCTGTACCACCTCCTTTCCTTGATGAGAAAATTGCCCTCTCCATGGTAACAATAAAAAAAACTTTCGGATTTTTGGTAGTAGTTGTTGTAGGGAAAAGAAGTCAAAAAGTAGATGAGGTTTAAAAATGAAAAATGAGACGAAGACAGCTGGGAAGAAGGGTGAATGTTGAGTGGATGTGGAGGGGGAAGAATGAAGTTGAATGAGCAAAGCTGAGCTAAGGAGGGAGATAGAGTTTCTGTATCCCAGAAGGCAATGCCCCTTCCTTTCCTGCAGGCTGGCACTCCCCAAAAGATAAGGACTTTATTCTGAAATTCTTCCAGGATTCACTCCTCAAGAGCTGCTTGTCACAAAACAGCAACACTTGATTTCCTCAGGGAGTCACAGTTCATTAATTTCTTTTTAATGTAACACTTCCGTGAGCTCCAGTTTCCACCTCTTAATAGGGACATTTAAATGGACTTTTAGTAACTGTGTGAAGGAGATTCAACAATACACCTCTCCCACCTCTGGAGACCTTTGGTTAAACCAGGTCTGCCATGCAGAGCAGAATTCTCACTGCTTTATGCCTTCCGAGCTTTCTAGATTGTGGAATTTTGTAACCCTTGTCACTGACTCTCACTTAGTATTGAACCAGGCCAAAGAAGTATGCCACATTGTGACAAACAATTTAATGCTAAATGGCTGTAGAACCATTGTGGTAGGCTGAATAATGGCTACCTAAAGATGTTCACATCCTGATCCCAGAAACCTGTCAATATGTTACCTGACTTGATGAGAGGGACTTTGCAGATGGGGTTAAATTAAGGATTTTGACGTGGGGAGATTTTCATGGTTTATCCTGGTGTGTCCAAGGTCATCACAAAGGTCTTTCTAAGAGAGAAGACAATGTGATAATACAAGCAGAATCAGAGAGATCAGAAGAAGCTATGCTGCTGGCTTTGAAAATGGAGGAAAGGGCCATGAACCAAGGAATGCAGGTGGCCTCTAGAAGCTGGAAAAGGCAAGGAAACGAATTCTCCCCTAGAGACTCCAGAAGGAACACAAGCTCTGCTGACACCTTGATTTTAGCCCATAAGACCCATTTTCAGACTTCTCACCTCCAGAACTGTAAAATAATGTCTGAGTTGTTTTAAGCCACACAGTTTGTGATAAGTTGTTACAACAGTTGCAGGAAATTAATACAGCCATGAATATTTAATAATAACCAATATTGCACAATTTTCTATGGGCTTTTTCATTGGAGTTTGTTTTTTCTCAATTATAGGGAGTCAAAGTAGGGTGTATAAAAAAGTCATGATCTCGGGGCTGGCCCCGTGGCCGAGTGGTTAAGTTCACGCGCTCCGCTGCAGGCGGCCCAGTGTTTCGTTGGTTCGAATCCTGGGCGCGGACATGGCACTGCTCGTCAAGCCACGCTGAGGCAGCATCCCACATGCCGCAACTGGAAGGAGCCACAACGAAGAATATACAGCTATGTACCGGGGGGCTTTGGGGAGAAAAAGGAAAAAATAAAATCTTTAAAAAAAAAAAAAGTCATGATCTCTCCATTGTAACCATAGAAATATATATTTACAATATTTTAAAAATGACACGTCTGAATGTACTTGTGTGGAATTACAACAAAGCAAACAAAAAAGTAAAGTGTCCACTTGGAAGTGAAGTTGGGAAAAAAATGAGAAGAAGCAGACCAAGTGTGTAGCTTTCCCTGCACATTTTTTTACTGGATTTGTTTAGCCCATCGCATTCTCTTCTAGAAACCTAACTGTGGTGGAGCTTTGCTGGATTCTATGGCGTGAGAAGCACAGCCACAGGGACAGCCAAGTGAAGAATAAATTTGAGAGGAGGGAGCAGAGTTGCTCGGAGAGAGGCCTTGTAGAGAGGCATGTGCACAGGGCTAGGCTTAGGTGTCAGGCAGACTTGAGGTCAAATGCTTTTCTACTCTAAGTAGCTGGCTGTCTCTGGGGGAAGTTATTAATCTTCTCTGAGCCTATTTCCTCATGTGTAAAAATGTATATAATACCCAGCTAGGTAGAGTTGTTGTCAAGATTAAATAATGATGTTTGTAAAACATCTAGCCCAGCTTCTGCTACACTGTAGCTGCTTAAAATATCATAACTAGGACGTACAAGAGGAAAACACTAGAAAAGGAGGCTCTAAGCCATTTTATTCCACCTCCACCACCTGTTAGCTCTGTGACCTTGCATAAGTTATGTAACCTCTCTGTGTCTCATTTTTCTTGTCTATGAAAGAGAACAAAAGTACCTAGCTCATGAGGTCTGCCCGGTGGGATAGCAGTTAAGTTCACACACTACACTTTGGCAGCCCAGGGTTCACCGGTTCAGATCCTGGGCACAGACCTACACACTGCTTATCAAGCCATGCTGTGGCAGGCATCCCACATATAAAGCAGAGGAAGATGGTCACAGATGTTAGCTCAAGGCCAATCTTCCTCACACACACAAAAAAAGGTGCCTAGCTCTGCTGGTTGCTGTAAGTTTACATAGGCAAAGTGCTTAGGACAATATCTGGCACATAGGAAAAGCACAATAATTAGTTGTTATTATTATTGTGTTGTAATTGTTACACTATAGGAGTTTGAATTGTTTAAGACTGAACTTTTTGAGGAAGTGGAGTAACAAGTTTAGTAGATATTTCTGGTGAATACTATATTTACGTGGATCAAGATTAGGGGCAAATAATTACTATTAAAAGATTACAAGATGGATATTTATTAATGAAAACTGTACAATCAGTTGCATCTCTCAGATTCACTCTTTCTTATTTTTTAACCTTCCATCTTGCGCTTCCTGTTGTTCAAATATTTAATGCTCTTGACTCCTCTTCAGCATCACGTGTACTGTGAATTATTTTTGTCGTTACCTCTGTATGATAGCACCCCTCTTGTGAACCAAAAGCCTTGAATTAGCTTTAGCCTCTAGCCTACCTAGCTTTGAAAGTTTTAATTGAGGTATTGACCTCATTAACACCTGCTCTGACCACCATCTTAGAGAAAACTTGCCCCAAAAGTAGATCATTAACATAACAGAGAGAGAGAGAGAGGGAGGAGTGGGAGAGAAGAAAAAAGAATTGAGATTGAGGTATTGGAAATTGGAACCAACTAATAGTACTGATTTATTTTTTGTCAACTTTTGTCTCTGCCTAGTCTCATGCCACTGAAGTGTCTGAGGCCACAAAGGTTAAGCAATTTTGCTCACCTCATATAAATAAAACAGAAAAGTGGATAGTTAGAGAAGTCTTACTGCGACCTTTCTCCAGGGGTTACTGCTTCTTTTTAAATTACTGAAAATTTATTGAAATGAGTGTTAATAATAAGCAACCCTCCCAATAAAACAGAGAATTAAACTTAACTGTTTCCTATCATGTAAACAGCTTGGTTAGATAGGCAGCATTATAAAAACCATTTAAGAATTAATTATACTTATCAACATGATCCACCACATCAACAAACTGAGGAATAAAAACCACGTGATCATCTCAATAGATGCAGAGAAAGCATTTGACAAGATCCAACAGCCATTTGTGATAAAAACTCTTAACAAAATGGGGATAGAAGGATATTACCTCAACATAATAAAGGCCACATCTGATAAACTCACAGCCAACATCTTCCTCAATGGGCAAAAACTGAGCGCCATCCTCCTGAGAACAGGAACGAGACAAGGATGCCCTCTATCAGCACTCTTATTCAACATAGTACTGGAGGTCATGGCCAGAGCAATCAGGCAAGAGAAAGGAATAAAAGGAATCCAAAGAGGGAGGGAAGAAGTGAAACTCTCGCTGTTTCCAGACGACATGATCTTATATATAGAAAACCCCCCAAAAAATCCATCGGAAAACTAATAGAAATAATTAACTACAGTAAAGTTGCAGGGTACAGAATCAACTTACAAGAATTGATTATACTTGCCCTTGGAGCAGATCTAGAAACTCACAGTTAAGAGGCTGCACACATTTTCCTATCAAACAGAACATAAAGTTTCTGTATTCCTCAGATTCAACTTCATTTGAGCCATGTGTTGGCTTGGAACTGTACCACGTGAAGCCATTCCCCAGAGAGTGGGGCTGCTTTCACGCCGCAGTGCAAGGTCGTGATTTACTGGTAGAGTGTCCTACTGTAGACCCATTTTTATCGGATGAGAACTAGTAGAGTCTAGGGAATTGAAAAGTATATCTGAGCTTCTCCCCATAGAATATGTCCCTCCTTTAAAAGCTGTCACACTGCAAGTTTCAATTGAGTTAAAGGCTGTTGTGCTCCTACAGGGAAATATTTTCTATTGTAATTTTTATATCCCCCAATAACAGTCTGTTCTTTGTTTACTGAAGAGAGCTTTTATGTCATAAAGTGGTATTTTTTTTTGACAGAGAAGCAAAATCATTGTTTTATTATAGAAATTTTCCTCTTACAACAGCAAAAATAAATAGCTCATCTCTTAAATTCCTGATCAATGTCTAACACCTCCTACCCCCAGCCACACTTCACTGCAAGTGTATTAACACTCTGTAATAGCAACTCTACTCACCTACCAGGAAAGGATCTTCACAAATGATTTACGGCTAAGCCAGGGCTTCAACATATAGCGCCCAATCAAAAGCAGATTTTTATCTTTTCCCCAGTCATACAATTTCTGAGAAGCAATAGATTCATGTCGATCTCTGAGAATATGCAAACCATATTGTCTATTTTGAAGCATGAGATCCAATTGTTAAGCTTTTTTTCTTATGTGTATGTCCAAATGGTGCACATTACATCATTTTGATGCAAAAGTAGGAGATAGATTTGTGTGTACCTCTCTCCTCCATTTGGATTTTGCCTATTTTGTGGCACAGGTGCTTTCTCTCTCTCTCTCTCTCTCATTCTACACTTATCTGTAAAACTCAGAGAGATTTCCAAACCATTGAGACGTTGTTCCTTAGCGTGAGCACATGCTTGTTTGCTATCCAAGTGTTATCTTCACTTTGTAGCAATCAGCACTTGGTGAAATAAGAAAATTGAGACCTGACGGATTTAATATGTTCTACGTAACATACTCCTCAATTGCTCTTACTGTAAAGAAACCTGAACTGGGCATATTTGACTAATTTCTACCTAAGGTATTTGAATTCCTATAAATAGATTTATTGCTTTAATCTCCCCAAGATTGGTTGATATAAATGTAATCGTCCTCATTTGACAGATGAATAAACTGAGCCTGATTCTCCATATATATTCAACATGGATTGAACAGCTGCACCAGTTATTGTGATAATTCAAGTCTTCACATCCACCATTTGAAGATAGGAAAAGAGCATTTGGGGCCCTGAATTGTACCAGTTGACTGTGTCCATGAGTTTAGTCGGCTCTAGATAATCACTTATTTCTCTACTTCACTTGTCATGTACAGGTAGCGTCACAGAACAGTGACATCTCTTGCTCTGCTTCAGTTTATTGATGGCCACGGTTGACAAGAAAAACAAGGTTCTTGACTCAGTACCTAAATAAGTGGCATCTCGAAAATGTTTTGAACACATGAAGAGGCTGAAGGCATTTTTAGCATAACCTTTTGTTAGCTTTGACTTTTTTGTTTTTGAAGGAATGAGTACAGCACTTGTTAAATAACAGTCATACTCCTTTCTTAGATAAACGAGAGTATTATCTGAAGACTCATTTGCCAAAGAAAATATCATAGGTCTAATGCAATAATAGAAAAGGACATTGAAAAGTTAGGTTCATAAAATATATCAAAATATTATATTGATAAGTCCTATCACCACTGGTAAGAATGTTTGAAGTAATGCTTCTAGAGAGATTCCAATTCTCTCTCATACTCTGAAGGTCTCTGTTTATTCTTCAAAGCAGGAATTTAAGAATTTAACAAAACATTCTGAATGTTAGCTTTTTTTAAAACTGAAACTGCCGTCCCTCTCTACCCCCATCCAATTTAGTACAATATTACAAATGGAATCAGAAAATCTGTTTAATAATTATCTGGAGCAGCTTTTTTAAATAAGAAATGGGGTTGAATTTATTTTATTTATATACAGTGGAGTTATTATTTTCTCCTTAGATAAAAGGATGTGTGAGGTTAAATTAGAAATGTTTTCATGACAGGAAATTTAATCAAAGGGGGGTAGATGAGGTTTTTCTTGGATTGCTGCAATTTAGTTTTCCAGTCCTCTCTTCAAAAGGATTTTGGATGCAAGGGTGCAAGGTTAATATTTGTAAAATGCCACTTTTATTGCAGCATTCCTACATTCTGAAACCTCCAATGATTCCCCATTGCCTTGGACAGAATGTCCTTCCTCATTCGTCTGGTATTCAGAGCCCCAGCCTCCCTTCCCAACTGCATCAGTCATCACAATTCTGCTCACTTCTGAGTAGAGCTGCCCTCCCTACTCTTCTGTGTCTGCTCTAGTATACTCAGACCTCCACGTATTGGTTTAAGCTCAGTCCTTGTTCAGGAATCCCCTCTCTCTCATCCTTAGGTCATTATCAATCCTGTTCATTCTCCAAGTTACAGTTCAGGTTCTTGATCCTCTATGGCACTTTCCCTGAGCATGCTTATATTAAGATTCCATTCTTCAGAATCTCGTTAACATAGAGTCTGCAGTCTCTAGACTATTATATTTGTTATTTATGTATTGTCTTCTGTTATTGGCTAGCTGCTTGTGTGAGCATGCATGGGTGGGTCTGAAGGTTATCTCCCCAACTGCGTTGCAAGTCCATTGCAGGGTCATTGAATTCACTGGGTATGCTCTTTCATGCCGTCCTCTATCACCCACAAGGCACATTCGCTACTGTGGTATACTGTGCATAGAATACTACTAATAAGTAATTCCTGCCCATTTGATTGATCAGTGCTCAGTTACCTGTCACCTCTAGCCTCCTTTATCAGGGATTTCTGCAGGCTCTGGACAACAGCTTCAAGACACAAAATCAGGAATGTTCTATACCAGGCAAAATATTATAAATAATGCCCTCAGATAGTTATATTTCACTAGTCGTGTAATTTATCCTCCATTTTATTAATTTGGTTCACTTATAATTCAATTTGCTGTATAGGGTACTCTGATTAGATAAAAGAAAATTTATCTCAGCCAGTTGAAGTTAGAATGGTTACAAAATCATGTTATTCAAGATAGAACAAGAAATGAATAATGGAAAATTTGAGCAGGAATAATCCCAAAATATGTATATTGTAAAGTGATTTCAGTTTTCCCTTTCCTCTCAAATATATGTAGGGAGAAAAAATCATATCACTTATTCTGTTGGGTCATGACATCAAAAGCCTGCCAATGTGATGCACATAACAAACACTGGTTTTAAAACTGCCCCAATTATCCTTTGTCAATATGCTAAATTTACAGAACAATAGGGTTTCAAGAAATGTGAACAATGTAGAATAAGTAATAGGTCTAATGTTGAATAGCTAAAAATATCAGCTCCCTTTCTATCAGCTTAGAAATGTATTTGCAAATCATTATCAACCAATTGTAGCTGAAAATTCTTCTTTCTTCTTGACTTTGAAATTATATTTCAAGATCCCCAATTTACACCACGTTGTTTACTTACTGGCTTGTGTCACTGAAAGGAGTTTTCACTTTTGCATGTTAAGCGTTTTATGAAATGATAAGTGAATCCATCTTTTAAGTTTTCTGTGACAGAATAACTTGGAAATGATCATCATAATCTCTTTTTCAACAATGGGAAAGAATTTATATTAAAATAACATAGTAATAGTAGATTAGCTTTGTATTATACCAGTACAAGAAAGGCATAAAATTTGGGAAATTTAAGATACATTTTTTTAAAGTCTCCCAAAATGCCAACAAATAAAAAAGATATTATTACAAAGAAATAGAGAAATAAATTTCACAGGCTGCCCCATTGGTTTTTGAGTTTTGTAAAAATTTCTTAAATAGCTATCATATTTTTGATTTTTGAAGTTAGCCAAATGATCAGTAACTTTTATAATGCTGTTAAACACTGCTAGAAACAGGGATGTGTGTTCTAGTAACTTCCACACCCTTCCCTTATAATTCTCTTTCTTGCATCACTGTTTCCCCTTATTGTGTCCACTCAGTTGATCCATCAACGCTTTTACTTACAATTATCTGTTTACTGTATTTCCAAGAAAGGACCAAGAACTGAGGAAGCTATTCCAGCCAAAGAATAAGAATAATTACAAAAATCTTGGTTCCCACAGCTTCAGTTTTCCAGCCTTCATTGCTTCCCAGGTCCTCATGATAAAATCCAAACACCTCAAACTGGTTTTTGAAAAGCCAACCATAAACCACTTCGGCTGTATCTATCTAAGCTTATCTCCCATTATTCCCAATGAATCCTAGACACCAGCCAGCCAGCCCAGTTGAGGCTTTATTTCATATCCGTGCCTTTGTTCAAGCATTTCTTTCCCCTATAATGCCCTCCTCATGACCTAACCAATCTTCCAGGTTTCACCTGCAGTGCCATCCCTTCAGTGAAGTCTTTCCTGAGAACTCCCGTATGTGGTGGTCACTGCCCTCGCTGATTCCTTTTGGTGGTTGTTCCTATCTTTATCATTCACTTCGGTGCTTTGCTGGATACTTTCTCATATCCACTCTCTAACTTCCTGTTCTCCTCTGGGAGGCCGAACAATATGGTAGCAACAACGTGTTTGCTTGCTCACTGCCTAGGTCCTTCTAGTGGGAGCCACAGGCAGAGCAGAAGGTAAGAGGGGGAGAGTGAGTCAGGAGATGGCTAGGTCCCTTTACTGACAGCCACAGCTCCTCTCAAGAGGTCCTCTCCCTGCAACTGCTTCTCAGATTCCATTAACTGTGCCCTCTGACGAGCCTTTCAGGCCTTGAGGACAAAAGGCTCCCCATCCCAGTTTGAATGGGTCATTTGTTTATTTCAGGAACCCAGACTGATTCAGTACTTACTCATTTAATTAGTTAAATGGTTAATTTCCCCTTTCGTGTTCCCGTGATGTCACTGTCCCATTTAATCACACCTGTATTAAAATTATGCTATGTTATAGCTGTACTATATTATACCATAGCGTAGGAGTTTGTAACTATAATTGTAATCATACTATATCATAGCTCTTAAGTGTGTGGGCTCTGGGGCCAAATTGCCTGTGTTAGAAATTCTGCCACTTATTGACCTGTGATCCTGGACAAATTGCGTAACTTCTTTTTCTTTCATTTTCCTTATCTGTAAAATGGGTATAATAATAGTACCTACCCCATACAGTATTATGAGGATTAAATTGCTTCATCTTTTTTATTTAAAACTTTAATAGGTCTTATGCAGCAGGAAATGTTCCAAGCATTTTACAAGTATTAGCCTATTCTCATAACAAACTTAAGAAGTAAATACTCTTATTATCCTCACTTTACAGTGATAGAAATGAAGAAGAGAGCCATTTAGTAGCTTACTTAAAATAATAAACCAAGTGGGGCTGGCCCCATGGCCGAGTGGTTAAGTTCGCGTGCTCCGCTGCAGGCGGCCCAGTGTTTCGTTGGTTCGAATCCTGGGCGCGGACATGACACTGCTCATCAGACCACGCTGAGGCAGCGTCCCACATGCCACAACTAGAAGGACCCACAACGAAGAATATACAACTATGTACCGGGGGGCTTTGGGGAGAAAAAGGAAAAAATAAAATCTTTAAAAAAAAAAAAAAGATATATACCCTAAAAAAAAATAAATAAATAAAAAATAATAATAATAATAATAATAATAAACCAAGTAAATGGCAGTCAGGATTCAAACCTAGTCAGCCTGACTCCAGAGTCCCTTCTCTGAGTCACTACTCTATGATAGATTGTTCTGGCACATAGTAAGTGCTCAATAAGCAACTATTGTTGTTGTTGTTAAAATTATTTCCCACTGTATTAGTTGTCTATGAGTCTTTATTTTTTGCTAGATTATGAGTTCCTCAAGGAAAGAGACCAAGTTTTATTTGCCTGTGTATATGAGCTAAGTGCTTGGCATATAGTTACAGGTTAGTAAATGTTTGTGGAATTAATTATTAGTTGTTTCCCATGTATTTCCCAAGGCCTCTTTACTCTTGGGAACAACTAATACTTAGCTAAAACTGAAAATGGAATTTGAGATCCTAGCAGCCGTTATTGTTGCTGGAACCACATGTTCCCCTTTTAATCCCGAATTCTTTCCTCAGATGATTCGCCACTTTCTTTGTAGGTTTCCTGCTTCACTTCTCCTGCAACCACAGTGGCTCTGCTTCTCCAATAGCCATTAGTACTGATAGGGTCTCGTCTCAGATGACTGCCAACCACACTGTTCTGCTTTTCCTGACCGAAAGAGATTTTTTTCCCAAACATGTATTTTTCGATTCGTGATTGCTCCTTACAGAATTTAGAAGAAGTTCTCAGGAACTAAGCAAGAGGCATTTCACTGACATAATTTAATTCGGGTTCAAGTGTGTTCTTTCCTGTCATCAATTAACTAATGCTTCACCCAGGATACACAACTTTTATCCTCTGCTAACTTCAGGGGTGAAGTCAGGATCAGCTACATAATTTGTGGGGCCCAATGAAAAATGAAAATGTAGGGCCTCTTGTTAAAAAAATGGACAATTTCAAGGTGGCAACAGCAGCAGAGTAAACCAAGCACGGGGCCCTTCTAAGTGCAGAATCCAGTGCAACTACACAATTTATATACCCATGAAGCTGGCCCTGATTGAGTTCTCTGCCTATCAGGGCACTTCTCGCTCAGAGAGGTTGGAATGTTTTTTGTCTTAACTTTGCTGCTTTCCATAGTGTGAAAACTGGCCCAAAAGTTCCTTTTGCCATATCTTCCAGGAAGCCTAGTGTTTGTTATATATAAAGGATTTCTGATGGCTTGCTTTGACATCCTAGTGTTCTTCAGCTACATGTATAGAATGGAACTGTGTAAGCCTTTTAAGTAATTTTCTTTTCCTCCAATTAAATTCTAGGCTCATTGAGAGTAATGGCCATGCCCTTCTTTAAAAAAAAGTCGCGGTGGTTTTTGATGGAGCTAATTTACAAATACTAATTTACTTGAATTGAATCTTAAGAGTTGTATTTATGATGTCTAGTAATTGTGAGTTATACATCCAGATGGTAATATGGAATCATGCTATGTGGATCTCGGGAGTTGATGAGAGGTTTAGGGTCCAGATGGACAAAAGTAGGTGGGTTAGCTGGGGTCTGAGATTAAATGTCCCACGACAAGATTAAACAGGAAACGATGTTAATAGAGGAACTATCTATGTGAAAGGAAATAGGGAGGAAGACAGGGAAGGTGAGAGACAAATTAAACCAAGAAGCAAGTTTGATCACAAATGAAGGAAAGAGGAGGTTAGGTAGAAGCATCCCAACGTGCGGTCTAAGGAAGATTCAGCAAGGCTAATGGGGAGTCATTGAACCTGAGTAGACCCGAGGAGCCCCACGTCTCCAAAAAAGGTTTCTGCTTTAGTATCCCTGCCACGTTCTGTCATGGGTGAGGAGCAGTCTCTGGGAGGCTTGGCTTCCATTCAATGTAGTGATGGATTTCCAAATGCAGCAGCTGGGATCCTCAGTCAATTAGGTCTTGCACATTCTCATGGCCACCACAGTAGGTATTAGAAACAATGGTATTTAAAGACTTGAAATGGTAAAACTACTAGAAGAAAACATAGGGAGAAAGCTTCTTGACATTGATCTGGAGAATGATTTTTTGAGTGTGACACCCAAATCATGGACAACAAAAGCAAAAATAGACTAGTGAGATTGCATCAAACCAAAAAGCTTTTGTACAGCAAAGGAAAAACTCAACAGAGTGAAAGGCAACCTATAGAATGGGAGAAAATATTTTCAAGCCGTATATCTAATAAAGGGTTAATATCCAAAATATTTAAGTAACTCAAACAACTCAGTAGCAAAAGTAACAATAATAACTTGATCTAAAAATGGCCAAAGAACCTGAATAGGCATTTCTCAAAAGAAGACATACAAATGGCCTGTAGGTGTATGAACCAGTGCTAACCATCACCAATTATCAGGGAGAGGCATTTCAAACCCCAATGAGATATCACTTCGGACTTGTTAGAATGGCTGTTATCAAAAAGACAAGAGCTTACAAGTGTTGGTGAGGGTGTGGGGAAAAGGGAACCCTTGTATACTGTGGGTGGGAATGTAAATAGGTACAGCCACTGTGGAACACAGTATGGAGGTTCCTCAAAAAGTTAAAAATAGAACTACCATGTGATCCAGCAATCCCACTTCTGGGTATATATCAAAAGGAAATGAAATCAGTACCTCAAAGACACATCTGCACCCCCATGTTCATTGCAGCATTATTCACAATAGCCAAGACATGGAAACAACCTAAATGTTCATCAACAAGTGAATGGATAAAGAAAATGTGGTATATGTGTATATATATGATGGAATATTATTCAGCCTTAAGAAAGAGGGAAATCCTGTCATTTTTGATAACACAAATGAACTTGGAGGACATTATGCTAAGTGAAATAAGCGAAATATAGGAAGACAAACACCGTATGATCTTAAATGTGGGATCTACAAAAAGTCAAAGTTAGAGAAACAGAGAGTAGAATGATGATTTCCAGGGACTTGGTGGGGGCGGGTGAGGGAAATGGGAAGATGTTGGTCATAGGGTACAAACTTTCAGTTATAAGATAAATAAGTTCTAGAGATCTAATGTACAGCATGGTAACTATAGTAACAATAATGTGTTGTATACTTGAAATTTGGTAAGAGAGTAGATCTTAAGTTTTCTCATCACACACATCAAAGGTCACTATGTGAGGGGATAGATATGTTAACTAGTTTGATTGTGGTGATCATTTCACACTGTATACATTTATCAGAACATCAAGTTGTACACCTGAAATATATACAATTCCTATTTGTCAACTATATCTGAATAAAGCTGAAAAAATTTTTAAATGGAGTCTGAGAGACAATTTAAAAAGACATTTTGTATAATTTAGACAGAGAATTGCTGAGGAAGCTCCGCTTCCTTCAGAAGACCCTCCTTGGCCCCTAAATTTGGTTAGATATCTCTGCTATTTGCTCTGATAACTCCCCTTGTTTCCACCACCATAATGCCCACCTCAGTTCACTTGCATTGCTTATTTACTGCCTATCCTCACTACTAGTTCATTTTCTCCTTGAGAAGAAGTTTACCCCCTTCACTGCTGTATCCCCTGTGCCTAGCTCAATGATTAACATAAGTACTAAAAAATATTTGCTGAACCCAAATTGGAGGACATTCTACAAAATACCTGGCCTGTATTCTTCAAAACAATCAATGATAAGACGTTCAAAGTAAGGCAAAGGACTGCTTCCTATTAAAGGAGTCTAGAGAGATATGACAACTAAACGCAATGCGTGAACCTGGGCCAGTAAATGAAAGACAATTAATGGGATAATTGCCGTACTATGAATAAAGGGTGTGGTTTAGATTATAGTACTAAAGCCATGTTAAATTTCCTGACTTTGAAATTGAGCTCAGGTTATGTAACAGAAAGTGTTTGAACTAAAGACATAAACGCTGAAATATTTAAGGGTAAAGGGCATGATATCTGCAAATTATTCTCAAATGGTTCAGAAAACACTATATATAATGTTACATATACAGATATTATATATACACATAGAGAATGCTAAATGATGAGGTGGCAAAATGTTAACAATTGGTGAGTCTCAGTGAAGGGTACATGGGAGTTCCTTGACCATTCTTGCAAATTTTCTGTAAATTTGAAATTACATAAAAAATGCTTTTTGAAAAAGCTTTTCTTGAATAAATGAAGGACAAAAGGATAACCACAGTCAGGAGGATTTTATGAAAAAGTTACCAACGGAGATGCTGGTAGAACATTCAGAGAAGAAGCAGGGAAGTTATGTCCAGCAGGAAAATATCCAAGCCAGTTTAAAATGTAAATGAGAAGTGAGAACATGGAGGACAATAAAGCTGACTTTGGGTTTGGCCAATCTATTTGGAGAGGCAGCCGAATGCAAGAATAGAAGCCAGAATTAAGATGCTCAGTGAGGCAATTGAAAGCTAGACAGATGATGAGCATCCTCACAGGTAAAACTCTCTCAGTTACTAGAAAGGCTAC
Organism: Equus quagga; assembly: GCF_021613505.1. Taxonomy (NCBI): domain Eukaryota; kingdom Metazoa; phylum Chordata; class Mammalia; order Perissodactyla; family Equidae; genus Equus; species Equus quagga. The sequence goes on from NC_060276.1 coordinate 97,483,957, forward strand.
GATTTAAGACCTACCTAATTTAAATGCTTATTTTCTTCCATAAAGTGGTGCTAAGAACTATTTCCCCTTGTCGTTCTTTAAGGTTAATTTTTTTAAGTTGTAAATAAAGCAGTCTAAGGTCTACATCTTTACGCTATATGTATTCTTAATTCATGTTTATTTCCTGAAAATGGCAACAACTGAAAATCGCCATGGGCCTTTGTTTTAAATATAACTGTGTGGAGATTGTTGATTTTTGTAGAAAAATATTAAAACTATAAAGAATTTGTTGTTAAACTCTTTTCTTAGACATTTAAATATTAAATATTCAACTAAACATAAAGAATTTCCATTGGAGTATTGTTTAGATTGAATTCCATTTTAACAAATACAATAACAAAGTGTAATTCTTTCTAAGAGCCTAAAATGACCTACTTATAGTATGCATGGCTTCATTGTTTAACTCCTTTTTCATAGAATTGCTATTCATAACCACTTCCCCCAACCCTGGCTGGTGAGGGGGGTGGCGTGGGGGTGCACAGGGAGGGTTTAGTAGGATTAATGACTTCTGATTCACTTTGTATTTGAAGATTTTTTTCCCTTCATCTTTGCTCAGCTAGTGGAATCCATGATGAATTCTCATCTCCAAGGGGTAAGCTGTTATTAGTAAAGCCCCGTAGCTGGCTTATGACTCCTTAGAAATAGCATCAATTCCTTCCTTCTCTTGTGTTTGTTTCTTCTGGAATGATAGAATCCACGTAGACGTGCTCAGTCATCATGCTTAGGTACTGCTAAGCATGTAATGATGTTAGTTTTGTTCATTTAAGTTGTCTGTGTAATGAGTATCTGGGCTCATATCAGAAGAATAAATAAGCATGATTAGCATTCTACTTGTTTAGCATGACAAATATAGACCACTAAAGCTAGAATGAAGAAATTGAACAACAGAAGAGGACCATAGGTCATATAAGGATGACGATTAGAACAGAAATAGTATTTTTGAGAGAGTAGCATCGGGCAAGAGCACCAGATTGGAGGCAAAGAAGAGAATTTCGTAGATGGATATTTTGGAGGTAGGTGGTTTGAGTTACGATTAGCTCTAAGGTGTTCTCCATGTGTGAGTGGCTCCGTGGAATAGAGATGAAGGTTATTGTATTTGAGAAGTTATGGGATTATAAAACTAAGTTGTCAGGTCAAAGAAATTACAATAGCAAATAAATAGAACACATTCAAAAGAAAACCAAATGAAAAGGAAAACAATCTTTCACTGCATGCATGTGCTCTGTTCATTAGCAAGAAGGTCTCACTGTTGTTGTAATACCTTAATGAATAAAATACTTAAATGTATGTCATATTCAAATCCTTCCCTTTATTTCTGCAAAGAAAATCAAAGGAGAAAATTCCCATTCCACTCGACTGAGAAACCACTATATAATTAGTATATTAGTGTCTGATAAATTCCATAGCAATATATATTATTATTTTACAGTTTCTTTTTTTGAAACAGACATTTGCATGTGTTGAACAAAGAGTGGGATAAAGAGCTCTGATTTTGTTTTGAAATTCTTTAGAAATGCATACTTCTATGCAGTTGTGAATCTCCTTAGATTTTTAAGGAGGCTGCTTCAAAGGGTGTCATTAATAATCTTCTCAGGTGCTTACAAAGCATGTGTCTGTCAGCAGAATTAGAGAATCACCCAACTAGAGAACAGGCTTCACAATACCCTGAGACCTATTTTGTTCGTTAGAGAGGAAAATGGCTTGTTTTAAGTCTAAATTGACATGCTTGCTAATTTCAGCAGTAAAAGCTGTTCACTGTGGTCAGGTTTAATTTAGAGTCCAGTAAGGTTCAGGTTAAAGTTGATCAAGTTACTTCTACAACATACTTCTTAAACGAACTTTGTAATCCCAAAAGAAGGGAAAAAGTACGTGTACATTGGGTACCCAAAAAAGTACATTGGGTAATGTATCCACAAGTGAGAAGCAAAGAATAGCCTGGCTCTTTGATAGTGAATTAATATTAAATCAAAGAAAAATAACCTGATGAAGATCATCTTTGTTATATAAAAATTTCCAAGAATCAAAAAAACACAAATTTTGGGGGGCCGGCCCCATGGCCGAGTGGTTAAGTTCGAGCGTTCCGCTGCAGGCGGCCCAGTGTTTCGTCGGTTCGAATCCTGGGCGCTGACATGGCACTGCTCATCTAGTCATGCTGAGGCGGCGTCCCATGTGCCACAACTAGAAGGACCCACAACTAAGAATATACAACTATGTACTGGGGGACTTTGGGGAGAAAAAGGAAAAATAAAATCTTTAAAAAAAAAAAGCACAAATTTTCATTTAAATGACATAAACCATACCTGGTTTATTTGTTCACTGCTATAGCCATAGCACCTAGAACGGTACCAAACGCTTGATAAAGTTACAAAATCAAAGAATGAGTGAGTAAAGGAAGGAATTTATGTACTTTGTTAGCTATGTGTATTTAGAGTGCTTCGTTACATTTGAAGGGAAGACCTGACTTTATCTGAGGTTTCTGGGTGAGTCTGTTTTTAAACAATCTATTGAATGTATTGAACATTTCAGAATGGGAAATTCCAAGGTAGCTTTTCAACTTGCTGTGTCACAGATAACCAGAGTTTAACATTCGAACCCTGGAAAACATCTTCTTTTGTAAAATCTCTCTGCTACTCGACGGTGCCTCCTTTACAATTTGTTTGTACTCTTCAACTGACTTTTGCCACTTCCTTCAATAGCTGTCTTTGGCAATTTGTTCCATATTTCAAACACTCTTTTGTGTAAAGAAACCATAAAAGTTAGAAACCTGAAAATTGGATTTTTCTTCTGAGCAATCACAGCTTACAAATGTGGAAAATTTGTTAAAAGTTAGTCCCTCCAATTTTTCAATACAGAGAGGGGAAAATGCTCAAAATAGATGTGTAATGTTTGGATAAGTTCTTCCCGGTGTTTTAATACTACCAAAAGCAATTGAGCTTAAATGACGAGGTCTATCTCGCTACCTCTTCACAAAGAAACACTACAGAATGAGCAAAATTTAGCCTTTCCCAAAACAAAAATTCTTAGAAAATCAGCAGGAGTCGAAGAGTATAATAGATAAGTTTCGTAAACATTACCATGGACCACATTTCGTCTCTTCGCTTTCATCAGCCTCATGTGGTAGCAGAAAGATCAGATTTAAAAGCATGAAGACTTCTGGCTTGTTTATTAGTGTGGTTATTAGGAGAATGAAACAAGAAACATGTGTAAAACATCTGTCACATAGTGGTTATAAACTAATAATAAATATTCATTGTACTTTTCCAAATAAAAATAAAATAGATTCAGTTTTAGGATGAGTACAAAGAAGAGATCCTATTTTTCTCAAACTTTTTTTGCCAATATCGCTGAAATTTTGGCCCTTTAGAGAGAGGAAGATGACAGAGACAATAGATGGACACTTGAGGGAGGGAGGAATTTCTTAATGATTAACACAGCTACCTAAATTTTAAAAAATATGTTTATTGCCTTCATTCCATCTGGTACTTTTATCTAAAGCAGTGTTAAAGTCAGTTGTTATACAGAATATGAATACTAACTTCTAGTCTGGTGCTTTCCAGACTTACCTGATCATAAGAATTAAGTAGAGAATGTGTTAAAAAATGCACATTCGCAGCCCTCCTTGCTACTAAGTCATTCTTGGGGGGGGGGGGGGGGGGGGGGGGGGGGAAAGGAGGCAGGTGATTCTTATTGAGGGCGACTTTGGGGGAAGACTGATTCAGCTCAGCTGCATCACCTTCTCCTTTTATCGGTGAGGAATCTTAAGTACAAAGAAGTGAAAGAAGTTACATCTCTTAAATCACTTCTGCGCTTTTTCTGTTTCTAAAACATACACTTTAATTTTGACACTGCACAAAATGAGATTGTAAGTAGCTATCTTTCTCTTAAATACATTGTCTTAATTCAAAATTCTGTATCTTACTCGTGGTGCTCATAGACTGCTTTAAGTAAACACACGTGCTCTGAAATGAGTCCGTCTAAACTCTTAAATAGTGAAGCGGATCTACAATCAAGATTTTCATTTGAAATATTTTTGGTATCTAAGAATGAAATTTCTTGTTAAATTGTTTTCTATAAAACCTTACACGTTAGAGATTTATATCCAGTAACATCTTTTGTGTTTCTACAAGTGCTTTGGTTGGTTTGAAAATTGCATTTTACTTTGTATTGCAGAGAAGGAATGCGCAATGCTGGGGAACCTCAATATTAACCTATATTTGTTCCTTCAGGCAACGCTACAGGATTTGGAACAGAGGCGCCCCCAGTTGGAAGAGCTCATTACTGCTGCCCAGAATTTGAAAAACAAAACCAGCAATCAAGAGGCTCGAACAATCATTACTGATCGAAGTAAGTCTTTTAACACGCATATGAAACTTAAGGCAAGATGTATGAAAAGTTTCAATAATGGCTTAAGTCCACAGGACTCCACTGCGTTTATAAAAACAGTGCAAAATGGTTGTAAACTATCACTGCTGCACTATGATTTTCATCCGTAATGTTATCTTTCAATAACAATGTAATTCTGCGGATAGAGGAAATATAATTTTTGTGAATTCAGGCTTATATAGTTGAAAAGCGTGGAGCGGTGGGTGTGGTAAGCGTGGTGTGGCAGAACATTTGCTCCTCAGTTGTCATCTATCTGGGCTGGCATCCATGGAGATGCCAGTCTCTCCCTCATAGCCTTGGTTCTTGGTCCAAGCAGGTGGTTGCTTCCTGGAGCTTCTTTCATTCCCGTCTGCAGTGGTGCTTTCAGATCTGGACGTCTCTCTGCTACTTTGATGCCCTCATTGTGTAATATGAAAAATCGTTGTACCATTCCTTATGGCATCCTGGGGTGGGCGAGAATGTTGGGAGGCTGTCTAAGGGCCATCTGCCTAGACATTGTGCATACACTTTTCTTCTTTACACAGAGCAATTCAGAGTGACCGTGGTGGGGTCGGGAAGAGGGATAGGAGGAGGAGGAGGGGAAACTACTCTCCGTTCTGTTTCCCTCAGAGGCCCTCCTCAGGAAAGAGGCCCAGGTCGCCTCTGCTATCAGATTCTCTTGGATCTCCCTGGATTTCCTCCCTTCCCTCCAGGAACACACATGAATACTGACTTTTCTTACTTTCCCTCATTTCCCTTCCCACAAGCAGAGGAGTCTTTTCTAGTGCAGGAGTGGGGAAAACCTTCCTTGAATCATCTTTTTTCCTTCTAGATCTTTTGTCTTACACTAGGCCTAGGCTTTTGAAACTCAAAAAGCAAAACGCTATGTCTCCATAATTTACATTCTGCTGTGTCAACATTCTCCTAAGGAAGTGGAAGCAGAATGCCTGGCTGCCAGTGTGTTGTGGGTGGGGAAAGAGTAACCAGAATAAAAGGTTAATATTGGAAAGATGTTCTTAGTCATACTTGTATGTTTTAGGTAAATACTTAATGATAATAATTACTATTTATTGAATATCTCCTAGGTATCAGGCAGTATGTGTTGTGTGTGTGTAACGTGTTGTATGTGGTATGTGTGTGTGTATGTGTCTGAAATCTTTACAGAATCCTGTGAGCTAAATTTCATACTCCCCATTTTATAGATGAGGAAATGGTTTCTGAGAACAGTTAATCAAATTGCTCAAGCTTATAAAACGAGCAAAGAACATAGCTTGGAATTTTCAAATGTCTTTTTCTGACTTGAAGGTCTGTGTTCCTTTTAGTATGTTTACCACTTCCCATCTTGTTTTGTTGTTTTTGTTAATGACCTTAATTACTAGGAATAGCCTACATACTTTTTCAGTCTGCAATTATATATGTTTTGATTCAATTTCTGAAGACATTTCATCTTTCACTTGTAGTGATTGTTAATTAAAATAGACTTTTCTTGATTTTGAAATTTTAACTCTATTGTTGCTCAAACAATGTATTTGGATATACGCTAATATATTTGTTGGGTAGCACTAGCCACGATAACAAGTAAGCTCCCAGATCTTAGTGGCTTACCACAGTAGAAGTTTACTTTTTCTTCTGCTGTTATCCAAAATAAGCAGCATTCTATGAAGTCATTCAGGGACCCAAGACTCTTCTATCTTTTGTGTGCAGAACATCAGAGTCCTATGCATGTAATGGACAGATAAGGAATGAGTATTTCTCTTTGGAATTTATTATGAGCCAGGCCTGGAATTGGTGCACATGAATTCTGTTCATGGTCTATTGGCTAGAACTTGTCATGTGGCCACACCTAATTGCAAGGGAAGCTGGAAAATATTGTCCAATATTGAGCCCGGGAAGAAGAGGACCGAGTTTGGTAAGGAACTAGTCAATCTCTTCCACAGCTAATTTGGACAGGATGAATGCACTTAAGTTCAATAGTTTTGTGCAAGCTATAGGATGTCATTTCTATAACCATGTCTATAGCAAGGCAAGAGCAAAATTGCCTTGTAATGGCCAACATAGGTAGCTGTTTAATTGACGTAGTAGGGTGTTCCCCCCTCAAGCTGGAACCATGAGGCTTCTCCACCAGGCTGCAACACATGTAAATCTTAGTGAGTGATTTACTCAGTATGAGGCCGAGTTCCCATTACGCAGTTAAGTGATCTGTTTCTTGCCTAAGAAATATGGAAATTTGGCAAAGATGTTTATGCAAATCTGAACATACTATATAGAAAGTCATTTGTTATTTTACTAATGAAAAATCACTTCTATTTTTTCCCCAAGAGGAAAATAGCACTAATTTATTTTACAGTAGCCGTTCAACATTGTCTAAACATTTTCCATTATCCCTTGCAATCTTTGTTTTGATATTGTATTGACTTTTTCATGATGGAGATTAAAATGGAGTGACCAGAGGGCATGTGTGTATCTCTCGGCTAATATCTACTGATTTGAATAGTTGTGCTTTTCTAAGCTTTTGTCTTTTAGGAATGAATACCTTTATGCATATTTGCAGCATAGTGGAAAGATTCCAATCCAAATGGTCCAAAAAAACATTTTCTTAAAAGCAAGTGTCCTTTGAGACATGTCACATTGCTTATGAAGGGCATAAGCCGGAATCTTAGTTCCAAGTATGCCCGGAGCCTCTGATGCTGGCACCAGGGTAATTCTGACAAGATATGTTTATCTAAACAATGTCATTTGTAGCCCTGCTATGCTTCAGTTTATCTCTCCATTTGAAATCTATGAAATAGGATGGAATTCAATACTTAGAGAGTTTCAATCGTGTTCAAAATAAAATCTTTCTTAGTAGAGATTTGGTTTTCAGGGAACGGGCAGAAATAAAATACTGGCTCATAAAATTGTATTTTCTTTTTTTGAAGATTTCAGTATGCTTTTTTTATTAGCTTGAAACTTCTAGAAATACTTAAAAAAGAATCAGCTTAATAAAGAGAAATATTCAATAAGTGTATAATAGCATACTGAAACATTTTTCCTTCCTCGGTAAATCTCAGTCCATAACTTTGAACACTTGGGAAAATCTGCACATAGTTATTACATTCTATCAAAAGAAAAGTCCAGTAAAAAGCAATTCCTCTCTACTATACTAGTAATATCTACTCTAAAATCTCAAGTAGTTGCATCTGCCAAATAGCGACATGTTTCATGGTATAAAACTGTTTCCATGGTATCAGTTGTTTTCAGGTGATTGTATTGATAGAACTCGTGGTAATAATCGAGGTGAGAGAATAAATTTCATTCTAAGTACATTCAAATGAGAAATTCCCCTTGCTGTTTCTGATATTCAAACTGCTCATTTTCCTTCAGTTTTGTAGTTGCTGAATGTGTCAACCATTCATGGTCATTTTCTTCTGCAAAAGGGCTAGATTAGGGGACCAAAAACAGAGAAGAAGGCTCTAAAATTGCTTCCTTGGAGATTTCTCAATTATGCAAAACTCTTGTTCATGTCCATTACCACTGCAGATCATAATACCGTAATACCTCGCATAGCAGTGGAGAGGACGTGGAAAGAAAAAGCTGCTCTCTTTTATTGCACAAATAATATTGGTGATCATGGCTCACCTGACAATTGTATTTGAGAGCCTTGCTCTGTAGCTTCTCCCTCCATGGCCCCCGCAATTATCATGTTAAAGATCTATAGCAATAACACACATAGGTGTTGAGGGCCAGCTGCCTGGGCTGGCCACTTAGCAGCTTTGTGACCCTGAATGATCACCTGATCTCAGTAAACTATCTGATCTCAGTTTTTTCCTCTCTATATATATATTACCTGAATCTCCCTAAAGGTTGAGAGAATTAGATGAGCTAATACATAGGGAGCACTTAGATCCTAGCCATAGCAAGAGCCCAGTGAATGTCAGCGCTTGTTATTTTAATTATAATCTAGTTGGATTGTTTGAACGCTTAGTAGGAAAGCATTTAATAAACTCTTTGGTGGCTATCTGGTTCTTGTACTACAAAAAAAGAGGGAGAGAGAGAGATTCAAAAGACCAAAAGGAAAAGGTTGCTTTGGAAATGATGAAATAAGATATATAAACAGAATTAAACAAATATTTGGGTAAGCCTTTATGTGAGTGACACTACAAAAAGCAAGACAATTCATGCAAGTTATTTCATTTTCAATATTTACTATAATCTTAGGTAGGTATTATTGTTCTCATTTTAGAGACAGAAAACTGAAGCTCAGAGAGCTGAAGTGATGTGCCTTGCATCCTAGTAAAATGTCAAGTGACGGTCTAGTATTTAAACTCATGTCTCTATGATTCTAAAGCCAGAGGCACATTAAATGGAAAGGGCTGGTGAGTCACAAAATAGGAAGGAATATTTATTTGAGAACTTAAAATATTAGGAATAACCTGTTTGTTGTAATCCGGGTGTAGTTTTTTTGCTGCTCCTATTTATATCGTTGTCTTCTATGCATTTGGGTGTCTAAATATAGGATTTTCCCTTACCTGTGTTGGAAATGTACAGGATAGTGGACCTCGGTAAACTACTAGCTGCGCGACCTTAGCCAAGTGGATTCACTTCTCTAAGCCATGATCCCCTCATCTGTCATGTGGGGTTAATAATCATACTTCAGCTGGTAGGGTGATTGCGAAGATAATATCACACGATGTTTCTGGAGTGAATACTGACATATACTAGATGCTCATTCAGTGGTACATACTATCATGGTGAGATGAATTTGGTACCGAGGAACTGGAGATGGGAGAATATGAGAGTATAATATATGGCCTTCTATCAGCTAAACCAGGGGAGGAACTTCTGAAACAGAATGTTACGAGAGAGTTGTATTTTGTTTTTAATGGTTTTTTTCAGTGAAGACTTTTTCAAACCAGTCTGGATTTTTTTTGAGAAATTTGGTGACATCATATAAATTTTAAGGAAATGGATTTGTATCATATTGCTTAAAGAGCTGGCATACAGGGCTGTAGAAAGGAGAATGTTCTGCTGTATGAGAATAAAAATACTCTTCACAGGAGTTTTGAATGAACTGACAGTTTTCTAGCAGCTTTGTCAATCCATCATTCATTGCTACAACCAAACGTATGAAATCCTTCATGGTGAAATCAAAAGACTTTGTTGTTTTCCACATTTTTATCAAATCTCTATGGCTAATGAAATGCCAGCCAATATCTTCCTCTCAGATATTGTCTATTAGAGAGTTGCTTATTTTAGAAGGAGTGGAGTCAACCATATAAATTTCCTTCTTTTGACATCTAGCACCTACTGTCAAACTGTTATAACTACAAGCAGGGCTCAAAATTTATATCCACCAGGATGCCACTGGCAACCAAAGAGTTCAATTTGCTTCAGTTCATATTTGAATGCTTACTCTGTGCTAGTTAGTATCAGAGGTGAGGGAGGGGATACAGGAAGGAATAAGATTCAGCCTTTGCCTTATAAGAGCTCGCAATCAAATGTGGGTATTTGGACAAGTATATTTGGGCAAGGCTGTCTAAGATAAGTACTTCAGGAGAGCAGTATACAAAATACTGAGAGAAAGCAAGAGGATGGGAGATTGGCTCTAAAGGAGAGGGTCCTGGAATGCTTCCAGGGGGAAGATAAATTTGATCTGGCCGTGAGCAGGACTTTGAAAAGCAGAAGGAGGCTGGAGAGGGAAGCATATTTGAGGAAATGATGACAGGAGAATGCATAATTAGATTTAGGTTAGCAATAGTGTGACAGATGAATTTGTAGGAGTGGGAGTGTGTGTGTGTGTGTGTTGTGGAAGATAATGAAGTCAGTGAGACCAGTTAAGAAGCGAAAGAGCCCATGCTGGACAGTGGCAGTGGAGTGAAAAGAAAGAACTGAATTGAGATATATTGATTGGATGTGTGCAATTGAAGATCTAAGAGAGAGCTTGACTCTTAAGATTTTGAGATTCAGTGCTTCGGAAGATGGTAATATCGTAACCAGAGACAAACTCAGGACAAGTTGATTATGGGTGATAAAATAATATGCTTAAGATATAGCTGATGACCATAATGAGAAACAATTGAAAACACAAGTAGAGATTTCAGGAGCAAAGATACTTCACAGATTTGGAAGGTACCTCGAGTGGATGAACTTCCACAGAGACAGGGTGCCAGGGGAAAAGTGGACCTATGGAAAAGCCTGAGGTTGGCTTACATTTAAGGGATGTAAGAAGAAGAGTTAACACCACCCCTCCCAGTGACAGCATGCAATATAGAGGCACGTAGACAAACGCACACCGAAGAATGAGTTTATAGGTTTTGCACTATATTTTGTTTTCTGTATCTTCTGCTGTACAACCAATCTAATACAATAAGTTTCTTCCTGGTTCTTAGTGATATTTTGAATAAAATAAGGAAGTGTAGAAATCCTTTAGCTGAGAGTTAAAGATTGTTGTGTTTATATAGATCAGGTTTCTAACTCAACCCTCAGTATACCAGGAAAAATAGTCATTACCATTTGCCTTCTAGGTCTAATGAACTCTTTTGCTTTTTATTTTTTATATGTTTAAGTTATTTTTCAAATACTTTGCGGAAAGAAGAAGGAAGAGATAGTGAAAATCAACTTTATTAGACATTTTAATAAGAATTTAAATGCAACAAACTTCTTTTTGTATCAAATAAATTTTGATGCACTAACATCATAAACAATGTAGCGTCCCACATCATTTTAGCAAAACAGAGTGGTTCAAGTTCTTCAAGCAAAAAATGTGACGAAGGCCTTCCTGTTAAATGACTAGGTTAAAATGCCATATTTCCTTTCCATCCTTAAAAATATTTCGTTCACTCATCTGTCCATATGTTTGAGAAAATTCATCTAGGTTATCATCATCTGAAGACTCAGTCTGAGATTTCACCTGTATCATCAATTTCACCATCATCATTAGAGTCTAGAAGGATGATTTCTCTCTCTTTTCATTTATCTTCCTTTATGTCTAATAATTGTGAAGTGTCTTCCTCTGGCAATTTTCTTGTCTTTGATGTTATGGGGGTAAAATGAAAAGTTCTAAATTTTCACCCGTGTTCAATGAACACTAAAAGCAGACTCCAAAGATGGTATCTCCAGTCTTATTTTATAGCTTCTTGAAAGAAAATGCAATATTTTGGGCAATGTAATAAGAAAACTAAAGGATGAATATTTATTTCGCTATTGCTTCATCCTTCTAAGCAATTCCATCATTCTTCCATTTACTAATCATTTTAGCATAATTAAGAATAGTTTATGAGTAATGAGGAAATACCAAAATGTTTCCAAATATAGGAAAAATAAGATCACTAAGAGTATACAATGTATCCTAGACTTATAAAAAGATTCAGTGGACCCCTGTGATAATTGAAAAAAAAATGGATTTTATTTAAATAATAGATAATATATCTCTGTGTTCTTTCATAGACTTCTAGGAAAGAATAAAATTCACAAAATAATAGCTTTTACAAATAGTTAGAAGTTCTCAAAAAAGAAACGCAGAAAATAAATTTGGGTGCAAGGGACCTTGGTGGTATACCAAAGGGTAAACAAAACATAACTTGCTCAATCCTACTACAAAAATAAGAGTTTTAGTTCATATATTATTATTATTATTAATCTTTTCTTCCAGTGTTATCATACACTAGGAATAGTGCGAATGTTTAGTTAGAGTTCTCCAGAAAAATAGAACCAGTAGGATAGATGGAGACACACACACACAGAAAGACAGAGAGAGAGAGATTTTAAGGAACTGGCTCATGCGATTGTGGGGGCTGGCAAGTCTGAAATCTGCAGGGCAGGCCAGCAGGATGGATACTCAGAAAAGAGTTTATACTGCAGTTTTGAATCTAAAGACAGTCTAGAGACAGAATTCCTTCCTCTTCTGGAAACCTCAGTCTTTTCTCTTAAGGTCTTCAACTAATTGGAGGAGGCCCACCCACATTATGGAGGCTAATTTGCTTTACTCAAAGTCTACTGATTTAAATGTTAATCACATCTTAAAAAGTAACTTCACAGAAGAATCTAGACTGAACTGGTGCTTGAACAAACAACTGGGCATCATTGTCTAGCGAAGTCAACACATAAAATTAACCATCACAGTAAGCTTCATAGTGCCGTGTGTTTCCTCACATGTAAATTTCATGATTCCTTTAATTTTCATTAGTTAATAAGTTACCTGGACCCAGTTAATAAGGTACCTTTAAATATACATTGAATAATAGAAGTGATCTTTAATATCTTAATGAACTTCAGAGCTTCATTAGAGTAATTATAACATGTACATAAAAAATTTTACCTATAAAAAGCAAGTGTATGTGGGTTTTTTTCTTCACAGAGTTTTACTTAGGTTGTGTTAAATTAATGCTAAACATCTATAGTGAAATAATTCTGTTTTAGTGTATCTCATTCTTTAATTCTATAAGAGGATTAATATCAAAATATATTTGAGTAGGATTTAAAATCCAAACAAGCTGTCATCATTATGTTCAATTATTAATCTTTCATTTGAGTAATAGGAAAAATAAATATAGTTTCTTTAAAGTGATGTAGCTACAATTAGGAACATAAATGGAGTTTTCTACTAATGCTTATTTTGTCATTATGTTTCTTTTTAAGGGGAAAGATTTGGATTATCAAATGTTGTACTCATGACTTTAAAAACTAAACCTAATGAGCATAACTATAAAATACATAAAAACCAAATTAATGAAAATGATTTTTTCTGTTTGTATGATAGAATAAAGATGATGATGAATAAATATAAAGAATTTCACACTCAGACAAAGTGAGCTGGTAAGACAAATAGAAAACAGAAAGAGATGTGCCCAAAGGGGAATTCCAGGTTTTCATAGGCTAGCATTTTTATCTTATGGCTTAATGGAGCATTGCAACTAAAGACCTGAATTTCTATTATATTTTGGTACCTCTGGGCATAAAGAAGATTACTTCCTGGTGGTACCATGCAGTTTGGATGAAGCTAAGCCAAGGGCTAGATGTGTGCCATGGATTGCCGCTAAAAGATGCTCTCAGCTCTCCTCAGGTGTTGGAAAAGTGTAGGGACTATTTTGAACCTACCATTTCTTTCTTTACCAAAATCTCTTCATTAATAATTTAAAGCAACATAGCTAGTTGCCGATCACTAGTCTTTATTCTCTTGTAAAGGGAAGCATTTATGAAGTAAACAGGAAGGATTAATAGATTGTAACCTTTCTACATGCAAAGGAGGTACCTGGGCTCATTCTACTTTATTCAGGAAAAGGAGGTTGCAGTTTCCCATTGCTGCCAAAAAAATCACCCCAAAACTCGGTGCCTTAAAACAGCAATAATCATCTATTATCTCTCACAAGTTCTGTACGTCAGGAAATCAAGAGTGACTTGCTTGAGTGGTTCTATCTTGGGATTTCTCATGAGGTTGCAGTCAGTAGTCAATTGGAGCCACAGTCAGGTGAAAGCTTGACTGGGGCTGGGGGATCCACTCCCGAGGTGGCTCACTCAATATGGTTCGTGAGGTGGTGCTGCCTGGTTGGTTCCTCTCTACAAGAGCTTCTCCATGGGACTGCTTGAGTGTCCCCATGCTTTTGTGGCTGGCTTCCCCGAGAACAAGAGAAGCTGTAATGCCCTTTTTGACCTAGTCTTAGCCTTCACAGTATTACTTCTTCAGTAAATTATTTGTTGTAGAGGTCAGCCCTGATGCAGTGAGGTGGAGGGATGAGGGACTCTAAACGCCATAAATACCAGGAGGTGAGGATCGCTAGGGACCACTTTGGAGCTGACTACCGCAGGATTTATCAGGCCTTCGAATGAAAGTTCTCTGAAACATGGAGCAAAGTAAACATGTCGCTTTGACTCTCTGCATCAGACACCCTAGAAAATGTCGACACTACTCTTCCCCTGAAAATGGCAGACCACTGGTGTGTGCCCTTTACCCTGCACGTGCACAGTGAAAAGAAAAAGAACCTACAAAGACTTTTTCTATAGCTGCTGGACGTGTTAATTATTTCAGGTCCACTCAGTCTGGCTCCACATGGAAAATATGGGTTTTGGAAAGAAATCTTTTGAGTTTTGGAGGCCTAGACAGCCTACAGAAAGACCTAGGCAGCTAATAGTTGGTTATGGGATAATGATGACAATGGCGGTGACAACAATCATGGTTGTTGCTTTTATATTAGTGATACAAACACATAAGAATGTCTTTCCTTAATTTTATTCTAAGAGTAATGTAGTACTGAAAGCAATGAATCTAAAATGAGAAGACGTGGTTTAAGCCCTGGCTCTGCCCTTTAATGACAGTGGGACCCTTGGCAAATTACTTAATCTCTCTGACCCTTTGTTTTTTCATCTGTAAAATTCTGATGCCCTCCATACCAGATTTCTATTAGGATTAAATGGAATGATATATGGAAAAGCCCTTTCAAATGGCAAATCACTACACAAATATCAGTGTCTTAGTCATCTCAGGCTGCTCCAACAAAATACCACAGACTGAGTGGCTTAAACAATAGGCGCTTATTCTTCGCAGTTCTAGAGGCTGGGAAGTCTAAGATCAAGATGCCCGCAGGTTCAGTTCCTGGTGAGAGCCCTCTTCCTGGCTTGCAAAGGTCCGCTTTCTCACTGTGTCTGCATGTGATGGAGAGAGAGAAAGCTCTGCTCTCTCCTTCTTCTTATAAGGACACTAATCCCATCGTGGGGCCCCACCCTCATGACCTCATCTAAATTTAGTTGCTTACCAAAGACCCCATCTCCAAATGCCATCACATTAGGGGCTAGGACTTCAGCACGTGAATTTGAGGTGTGGGGACACAAATATTCGGTCCATAACAATCAGCTATTTTCATCAATGAGAGCTCCACCAGGTCTTTTAGGTGTCAACAATGATAGAGCGCTGCTATAAGGGTCAGAGTTTTTCACATCTAGAAAATGGGTACATGAAGATTTGGAATTGTGCTTATATCTACACACAGAATTTTTAGCACCTGCTCCAGAAATTCATCCACACTGAGAGTGTTCTCTTAAATTCCAGTCCGAGGCCTTGGGAAAAATAGGTCCTCCATCAAGGTTTTCTGAATAAATGAATAAAATGCTTTATGATATTTTCTTCAATGTTAAGATGAAGCAAAAATATTTTAGGCAGAATATTCTATTTTCAGGGTTTCCAGCTGTT
Source organism: Equus quagga (assembly GCF_021613505.1). NCBI lineage: Eukaryota > Metazoa > Chordata > Mammalia > Perissodactyla > Equidae > Equus > Equus quagga. The sequence continues at coordinate 97,499,519 of NC_060276.1, forward strand.
GCATAGTCTGGTTTATTACCATCTATAAGTCCAACCCTGGATCTCAGAAGTGAAGCCATTGAGAGTCCCCTACAAACTCTGTAGGGCAGTAATAGAAACAGTGAACATGACAATTGGAATTGGATTTTTCACTTTAACACAGGAGCCATCGCTGCCTTGGGCCACAGCTGGCTTTCCGAAGAACATAGAATTGTTGGAGGGAAGGAAAGGCAGTGTCATATACCAGGCTGATTCACTTGTTATCAGAAAAGTGTGTCCCAAACAATAGAATGTTTGAAAAGATAAAATTGAGTCCCAAATGCAGAGAATAAGAATGAGGGGGAAACACCTTTCTCTATAATTAAACAGAAAACTGTGCCATGAATTGATAAAATTGAGTCAACTTGAAAACGTGAACATGAAGCATAATTGTGCAGAAAGATAAGGTAACATGAACAACATAGGAATAAATGGGCTCCCATTGGTCTTTTGAAACAATGGCAGTTTACCTGCTCCTCCTCGAGGATTTGGTTTAGTCTTATTCATTATAGGAACTGCTAAAGGGGAAGGCACAGTCCTGTTAGACTATAAAATGATGGAGTTCTCTGGATCATTACTAGTACTTGTAAATTGCTCAGAGTTGTAGAACATCGGGTTACGTGTCTCTCAGTGTTGGGTACTGTGCCAAACATAACACATGTGTTCATAGGGGACATAGTACCATAGGAGGCACATAGCATTTAATGGAATGGGATTCATCTTTTTCTTAGCATCTAGTCAGGCACTCAAAATGCCCAGATTTCCGTCTTGGTAGCTAGGTGTTTCGCTAACTGAAAACACATCCCAGAGAACTCCAGAACATATGAAACACTTCAGACAGTTTGGAAGTATCAAAATTTTTACCTATTTATTTGGCAAGGTCAAATTTTATTCAGATTATAAACATCTTATAAATAATACTTTAGATCTATTTTATGTTTTACATGAATTGGACAAAGAACTCTAATACATGTATGAATTGATTTGATTTCCACAACATTGCCTAAAGTAGGTATTGTCATCATTAAATAAGTGAGGGAACCAAGGATCATAGTTATTAAAACCTTGCTCAAGGTCACACAGATAGCAAATGGTAGAGCCAGAATTTAACCCAAGTGTTCTGATTCCCAAAAAGGGTGTTAGTCAGTAATTAAAAGTTTATAAATATATGTATATATTTATATACATACTTATATGCCACGTATGTCTATACTTATATGTAAATCTTATATATACTACTGACATATATATATAAGTTATTTATTAACTTGTGATAGTTTATTCCAATGAAGTTAAAATATTGAATCATGGGACTTAAAGATCCTCAGAGGGAATCATTCTTAGGCCTTAAGCAAGATCACTTTTAAACCATCTGAGAAAGATAAGAAACCAACACATGTTAAAAAAGCAAAAATCAAAAAAATTTCCCAGCAGGAGACTCTATTACCGTGTTTCACTGATAGTTCAGATAGAGATATGGGGGTGTAGGGAGCAGATCTCTTTCTCATGTTGCCACATTTGTAAGTTACTAAATGCCAGAGGTTAGGAATTGAGAGCACCGTTGAGTCTCTCTGAGGATACGATCTCAGTAGTGTATGTTTTATCTCCCTGACTGAATTGTAAGTTTCAAACGCTTCCTCCTTTATATTTGAATTCCTGTAATTCCAACATTTTATTCTGCAAATGACAGACATGCCAGAAATACTTGCTGATTGAATGAACTGTCTCACAGGGTAGCCAGCAAATAGTGTAGGGCTACGAGCTGCCATCATCATCTCAGTGAGCATGAATCTTCATTAGAAAGAATTAGCCTGAAGAGACTAATAGAATGCCCTGCTTAAAAAGCAAACAAACAAAACCTGCAGGAAACCCACGCAGACTTTGGAATGGTGAGTGATTTTTCAATCTTACGAGATGGAGAGTCTTTTTAGTGCAGTCTCTTCTGAACAGAAGAGATTTCAGAAGCACCTTGGTCCAATTCCCATTCACATACCTCAACCTTGCAGAAAACGTGCTAGGCCATTTGAAACATTCTTCAGTTCACTTTTGGAAGCTCTGTTGATTTGAGCAAAATGGAAATGAAATGTAAATAGAGAGCTCTTAATCTTCAGAAGCTCAAGTACCCCCTTCCAATCTTGAAAGCAGAAATTTGGATTAGGATTCTCTTTATCTTTTTTTTGTAATGAAAATTTCTTTTACCTTTTATCATAATGTCTGTTGAAAGGGTTCTGAGAACTCAAATCAGGAAGTCGTGTTATAAGTTAAGACAAAATAGGAATGTGAACTTGTATTATATAAAGAAAACAGTGTATGACTAAGTAGCCTGTTGTCCCTAGGGCAAGTAAAATAAATATCAACAGAGGGCAGCCAGAGAGATGTGCTATGGCCATTAAAAACATTACGTTCACTGGCTTTACACTTTATTAGGTAGGTAATAAGTCATGAATATTTTAACACTGAAAACAACCAGGCTGACCATGATAGTTTGCATCAGTTACTACCAAAATCTGGGAGAGCTGCTTAGAAGTTGCTTTCTTTTAACAATACTACTACTATTTTGTTTATGTTTTGATTAAATGTTATCATTTCATTATTTTTGTGTCCCAGTTCTAAATACATACAACAATAAGTTGCATGGCTGTTCAAAACAGGTTAACTTTAAATGTGTTTTTGATCTAAAGATTATGTAATGGGTCTTTGTCATGAATATAGGAGCCAGATTCCTAATTCAAAATTCCATCCTTTAAAATAACTGGCATATATGACTGTCCAGTTCAAATAAACATTGTTGACTATGTAGAAGAGGAAAAGTAATTTTCCCTCTACCCTTCTAGGTTCTTTGCTGAGACAACCCCCCCACCCCCGGAATAAAGGAAAGATTAACCGGAGAAAAACCAACAGAAGTTTAATAACGTGTATACCTCCTGTATACATGAGAGAGACCCAGGAAAACGGAGTAACTCCCCAAAATGGCCCAAGCCACCATTTTAAATACCATCTCCAGCTAAAGACAAAAGATGTTGGGTGTCGGAGAGGCCACTTAGGGGAAGTTACCAGGAGAAGCACAGTCAACAAGGGTAAAGATATTATTGCAGATTTAAGTCCTGCCTTCTCTATTGGTAAGAGTTCCTGGAGATTTACAGTCATCCTTCTCTTCCTGGTAGAGAGAGAGAGACATCCTTATAAATGGAGATTTCCCTTAAAAATATAAATGTCTCTTACAAAAGGGTAACTTCTCAGTTTTCAGAGCTTTTCCTATGTCTGCTATTTCTTAAAAATAATCAGCCTAAAATAATCCTTATGCCAAAGAGGCATATTTTGGGGTGGTATATTCTGCTCCCCTTCAAGTAGAATACCAAGTTTGTTTTTTAAGACAGAATTGGCATCCTTAAGGAATTCAAATAAAGAAGGTCTTAAGAAAATGTGATAATGCCAGTTAGAAACTAAAATTAATAAAATTTTTATTCTATTTTAGTATGCTAAGGTAATTGGGACAAGTTTTTATTTCATTTAAAAATTAGATTCTTGGGGCTGGCCTGTTGGCGCAGCGGTTAAGTTCACATGTCCCTCTTCAGCAGCCAGGGGTTTGCCGGTTCGGATCCCGGGTGCAGACATGGCACTGCTTGGCAAGCCATGCTGTGGCAGGCGTCCCACATAGAAAGTAGAGGAAGATGGGCATGGATGTTAGCTCAGGGCCAGTCTTCCTCAGCAAAAAGAAGAGGATTGGTAGCAGATTTTAGCTCAGGGCTAATCTTCCTCAAAAAAATAAATAAATAAATAAATAATAAAAATTAGATTCTTCAGTATCACAGTGCACTATGCTAACAACAAAAGAGTGTTAAATTATGTTCATATATGATTTAGTATAATTTAATCAGAAATATATCCTTCAGTTTGTACAATAGTGAATATTCCGAGTTTCTCTCTTATGTAGTAGTAAGCAACGTAAGGACAGGCACCACCCCTTAAAGTACCTAGATTAGGAATAGTACCTAGGAAACAGTCATTAAGTGCTTACTAAATAAATTCTCACCTTCAAGCTTATAGAAGCAAAGTAAAGATAGATTGCCCCTCTTCTAAGAGAAACAGAACTGATGAGACTGATGACTTTTTTTATAAATGCGTAAGTCTGCAAATATTTAATAAGGATCTAATTTACACAAAGAAATCAATCTGGAGTGAAAGATTATTTTACTCATTTTCCAAATGCTGTTGCTGAATTATATTATAAACTTGACCTAATCTTTTTATTTCACTTCACAATTTGCATCAATATTTAAATTATGTGAAGGGCAAACACAAGTTTAAAATATTGAAATTTTATTTGTACAGTTCATCAAATGTTGATTATTTACTTACAGTGTGCAAGGTATCAGGCTAGGAATGATATGGTATTCCAAGAAAGCAATAATATAGTCTCCTCCATTAAGGTGTTTGTTATTAAATAGAAGAAGTAAAATTATTACAATAGTAGGTAGAATATATATATACCATAGAAGAAATATAAACAATATTTTTGTAAACAATATATGGGTTTGATTTTTTTCATTTATTCATCCCTCTATATATCCATGCGTTTACTCATTGTTCATTACTTCATTACATTATTACTAAATAATAATTTAGTGACCATTGGAGGAGAGGAATATAGAAAAGTGAATAAAATAAGAATCTTATTGTAAAAGAGTTGATAATCTAGGGAAAGCAGATGTGTACAGATAATAACTTTGATACGAAAACAACAAAAATGCAAGGTACAAGCAAAGTAAAATGGAAGTGCAAAGGAGAAAGAGACTTGGCTGCATCAGGGCAGGCACTGTTTGTTTTATTTCATCATAGATTTTCCAGAACCTAGGCCAGTGCTTGGCACAAAGTAAGTTCAGATGATGTGTTGACTATCTACTGAAGTCATAGTGGAATGTATCATGGAAGAAGAACTGGGCCTTAAAGCTGAGAGAAGTACATCTCAAGTGGAAGAAATATTAGAGGCACAGAATTATAGGCCTTCAGAACTGGAAGGGACCTTAGAGACCATCTAGTATAGTCTTTCTCCTACTTGCTATTTTCATTGCCGGAGCACTTTGGTCTAACAATGTCTTAATATGCTTTCATTTCTAAGAGGATGCTAAAGGAAGTGTCTATGACTGAGGCACTAAGGTACTATAGGTAGCAGACACCACAGTAAGGTAAACAACAGACTACCAAGGTGCATATTTTGAAAGGAAATGGATAGAGAGAGATCCAGAAACTAGTGACTTGGAAAAAATTGGAGGGTTCTTTGGAGAAAATGCTGCTACGAGTGCTCCCCTTCTTTTACGGTCTGCCACTGACTCAAGGGGAGGAGTTGACCTTCTCACTTAATTTTGAGAGAGAGGAGTTACTTTAGGAACACCTGGAGAACCTGAAGGACTAGATCATTGGATTCCAAGTTTATGAGGTGGGAGTGACTGACCCTGCCAAAAAAAAAAATATCTGGATCGAGGACAGCAAGTGAAAGAGCACCAGAGATTGTCAAGTCTAGAAAAGCTTCGTGAAACCCCTCTAGTGCTGTTCAACATCAGCCACACCCAGAAAGAAGAAAGTCACATTCTAGCAGTGACAGTACTGAGTCAAATAAGAACCTTCTGCTCCCCTCCCCTCCCCTCCCTCCACTCCCATTCCACCCAGTTAGGGTGAGAAAGAGCAGCTGGTGAATGGGGGAGAAGGCTAGTAAGACAAGAGAGACGAAGCTCAGCATACTGACTACTCAAGGTGGGAAGAGACGTGACTCAGTTGCAGCCTCTCCTGGTTGGGGGAGAAGTCATGTATATGAATTAAGTTTGAAGTGTTAATTAACATATTGGACTGGAAATTCTAATTTTAATATTTTAAAATGACAACAGGCACCTTGTATTACCTTACAGTGGCCAGAAAAGACATGGGACCTGCCTCTTTTCGACCAGGGACAGAGAAAAACTACGCCCCCTTGAGCAGAATTCAAGAGAGAAAGGAAGGCAGATAAAGTTGTCTTTATGCTTACATGCCATAAGTCCTGGTTATTCAACATACAAGTTATACTTGTTACAGATTTTTTTAAAGGGCAAGGAAAACAATATAAAGGGAGTTGCATCAGGATGCACATGAAGGGAAAAGTTGATCTTTTGGTGGAACCAAAATATTATGATTGAGTGCCACTAAGATAGCTTATTTTACTGGATAAATTTAAAAATCTGTATAATACCAAAATTAACAATTAGTCAAAGATATAGATTTTTGAAAGTACATGGTAACCTAGGAGTGGTAAGTAATATAGCTGGAATGTTGCTTCTCAAGGATTGTCATCAAAGAGGAAGACTGGCTGTTCAGTAGGCCGGTGATGGTGGTAAAGCAAGCTTGTGGCATTACACAACAATGGAGGGGGACTTTTCAGTTCTGTTTAGCTATGGGGCACTATTCACATAGAATAATTATAACGTGGTGGGCTGAAAGAGCATCCCAAGAAACCAGGCGAATGTTTGATTATGGTAAGTTGCTTCTCTATCCCGTCAAAATGTCATGATCAGACCCACAACTGTGCATACATTTTTTGTCATTTTCTTACTTTGAACGTCTTTATACTTCTCCTCCAGGATCCGCTCATATCCTCCCTTTACTTAAAAAGAATTTTTCTGACAATTTCAGCCTTTGTTAACTCTCCTATAAATTTTAGCAATACATATCTACAGACACTTGACATTCCAAAGGAATATTCTTCAAGACCATGGAGATCAACAAATTTTCAAATGCCATTACAGTACGTATATGTGAAGTATTTATTCCCCCCAGTATGCGTATTTTACAATATTCATCATAGATGTTTTATAGATGAGGAAAATGGGACCTAGAAAGGTTAAGTAGGTACCAAGTGTCCCAATTACTATTTGAACTCGGATCTGGCTGATTTCAAAATATGCATTCTGAACTCTCTTTCTTATAGTTATTTTCTATTCGGACGCTGCGTTGCTATATAAGTTTTCCACTGGAGCTCCTTTTCAGGGTCTTCCTAATACTTCAGTCACTTGTAAAATGAGTACTTTCTTTGAATGAGAAATCCACTAGGCAGAAAAAAACAACTTGGCAATAAATTTTAGGCATTAACCCCATGCCGAGTAATTATCAGAAGGCCTAATGCTTCGAGACCTGGCAAATGTGATCTTAAGATAATGGAGTGGGGCTTGCATTGTGAACCTTCTTGATGCTTTACATTGTGATGTGCTTCATGGATTGGCTTCCTAAAAAAAGATTTGTAAAGCATTCTGGGAAGGTCTGCCAATTAAAAACCGGAGATTGGCTGAAGGCTTGCAGCAATTGAATTTTGAATACAGATGGTGCCAAATTGAATGTTTCCATAGCAACAGACTTTTCCTTAATAACTTTTAGATGGGAGGGGGAACATAAAAGGAAACCATCTTTCAGCAGATGTGTATTCCTACAGCATGTTTTCAGATTGATTTGGGAAACTAATTTGTACTTAACTAGTGATTGTTTTAAGTGGATCTGAAAATTACTAAATTCTCCTGAGGAAATATTTTGAGAAATATCTGATCATGACATTTTGATGGGGTAGAGAAACAGAAATAAATTCTGGGAACCTTATAAAGACATAAAAAGGGCACGGTTTTAAAAAAAATTACTTGGTCTGTAGCCAGTCAACCAGGATTTTATACTGAGTGTGACTTACCATTGGTCAAAGATTTCTGGATTCTTAATGTCTATTAATATCAAAAGTTTAGAATATAAATTTAATCAAAGAAAAAGTGACATGTATATCGTGGATTTGGAATTGACCTTAAGATATATTCTTCCTTTAGGTTTATGGATTGGTGTTTTTCATTATCTGTTGTTTGAAGAATTTTTTTAATTGTTAATTATATAAATCGTTTCAGAAAGAATGTCATAAGGAGGTCATTGATAGTGTTCATATCATATGGTGTGTTATCATGGATCTAATGTCTGCTCCTCAGCTTTGCATAGCCAACAACTGGATTTTAATAGTTCACTTAGAGGTATTCAGGCTCTGGGGGACTGGCCATGCTGCACAAACTCACAAGAGACTGGTTTATAAATCATTTGAAATAAGAGAAAATAAATTAAAATTATTATTTTATAACATAACCTAAGGCTGTCAGAAAAACTAATAATGATAATTTGCTCAGGGTGCCCTCCCCAATGAGTAGGCAGAAGACCAAATTATAGATTGCGAAGTTTGATGGTGACCAAGGAATTGGAAGAAGGATAATAAGGTTTTATGAAAGGATGGTTCATTAAGTGAGAGAAGCTAGATAAACTGCCCATCTTTACTATGCTGGATGATTTCTAAAATACAAATAGAGAACTAGATGATTTCTCTCAGATGGTACCAGACATAATAGCAAATGCTTGCTCCTTGACTTTTCTTTTAGATTCCATGCAACAGGATTCCCCCTATACATGCACAGACTTACCTTCCCCTCCCCCTATTGTCTGTTACAGAGCAATACAAAACCCAAGTATGTTAAGTAGATATAAATCAATAGTTGGAGCTTTGTATTAGTCACATTACTACTCATTACTCGCTTGATTCATGTGGGTACTTCCTCACCAAAACCCTTACAAAAGGACTTTTCAGAAAGATTTCCAGCCCTAGTGGCAATTGCTCAACTCCCACCACAAGAAATTCTGACATAATAGAGATATAAGAAGGCCCTGGGAATCTTCGTTTTTAAAAAGTTATCTGCGGCTCAGCCAAGTTATTTTTGCAGATGGCTGATATTATCCGCCACCTCTTTTTTTTTTTTTTAATTTTAATTTCAGAAGAAAATCTTTATTTCTGGCTTTTTCCAAATTTCTGGAGTTTTATGAAGCAGAGTCTCTAGGAACTTCTGTATGTAAAGAGAAACTTAAAGAGATGTAGAGATAGAGATAGATAAGTACGTAGAAATAGACATATACATAAAATAGAAATATGTATGTATACATATAAATAGAAATGTGTTGTTTCAAACTGTAAAGAAATATACACACTCTTAAAAATGTAGTTAAAAAATACCAAGAATCCACTATCAGTGGAAAAGAGCATGATAAACTCTCTTTCTCCTTCTCACACACACACACATGCAAAGCTCTGCAACTCAGCACAGGGTTATAACATAAAAACCAATTCCTGACCCAGGTAAATAAAGGAAAAGGTTTATGCTCTTTCTCAATCTTTATTTTCCTTAGATTAATTTGCAAATAGTAATGACATGTATAAACAAGTATTATTGCCCTGTAAACAATGCAACATGAAGAATCAGATGAGAATTAAATGAAGATAAAGGGCATGCCTTCGTTAAAGACCCAGTTCGCGTGGCTTGGTCCCAAACCCTTTGTGCTCTGCTCTCATGCTTTGATTTGATTCTCTTTAGAGCTGCAGAGGTAGGAATGTAACTTACACACAGGCGTTCCAGAAAGTTTAATTTGACAAACCTTCCTGAAAGAGAGAGAAACAGAGACAAAGAAACAGAGGGAGAGAAAAGGGAAAAGGGAAAAGGGCATCATTTGAGCAGAGATGGATACTGAATAATGAATTTGGTTACTAGACACTTTTGTATATAGCTTTTATTTAAGCTTGTAATTTAGTTATTCATCACAGGAAAATGATTAATGATCTAAAATGCATATTTTGATAATATTATCTAGTACTATTCATTTAATTTTTGGAGGAAGTTTGTTGTTAAAGATTGATTTATACCTATCACTGAATATCACAATGTTTTTCTCAAGGCCTTTTTCTTTGCAGGCCTTTTTGGTGAGGAAGATTGGCCCTGAGCTAACATCTGTTGCCAATCTTCCTCTTTTTTTTTTCTCCCCAAAGCCCCAGCACGTAGTTGTATATCCTAGTTGTAAGTCCTTCTCGTTCTTCTATGTGGGACGCCTCCACAGCATGGCTTGACGAGTGGTAGGTGCGTAGGTCCGTGCCCAGGATCCGAACCAGCAAAGTCGGGGCTGCTGAAGCAGAGCATGTGAACTTAACTGCCCCACAACCAGGCCAGCCCTTATCACAATGTTTATTAGAAGTAGTTTCAAATAGTATTTAATGGCATAAGGAATGAATGATTACAACATTAATGCTAAGTTTAAAAAAGTAGGGTACAAAATTATTTATGTCATATGATCCTAATTTTGTAAAAAAGAAAGAAAGAAAACAAAAAAAACAGAGAGCCAGCAAGATAAATTATAACTGGAAGGACATACCTCAAAATATTTAACAGCTATCACTGGTGGAATTCAGGTGAACTTAATTATTTTCCTTTGTATCTACCCATTTTCCTAATTCCATACAATAAAATGTATTACTTTTATAAGCAGAAAATGTTTTAAAGTATATTACACTAGTATGGTGTTTCTCAACCTTTTATTTTTCATAACCCTCGAAGAAGCCTGTTTAGACACTTTTTCTAGTCAACCCCCCATGAAAATGGTTTGTGACCCTTAGATATATCTAAGAATTTTTGTCCCTCAAAAACAAATTTTCACCCCCTTGGGACACTATTGCCCCTGTTGAGAGTGCGTGCACTAGCCCAAGAGCCAGAAGATTCTGATTCAGTAAGTTTGGGGTAGAAACAAAGTAAGCACATTTTTTTAATATAACTCAGATGTTTCAAAAGCAATGTGTAAATACACCTACTTAATGTTATTCCAATTTTTTCCAGAAACGTGAAATATTAGAATTTATCTGCTTTTAGGAATAACTGATACTGAAACATTCTTACATATTTATGAATCTTTGTTTCCCGGGGCCAGCCTGTTGGTGCAGCGGTTAAGTGCACACGTTCCGCTTTGGCGGCCCGGGGTTTGCTGGTGCGGATCCCGAGTGCGGACATGGCAGCACTTGGCAAACTGTGGTGTGGTAGGCGTCCCACATATAAAAGTAGAGGAAGATGGGCACAGATGTTAGCTCAGGGCCAGCCTTCCTCAGCAGAAAGAGAAGGATTGGCAGCAGATGTTAGCTCAGGGCTAATCTTCCTCAAAAAAAAAAAAAAAAGAGTTTCCCTTTTTTGTCCTACTGTCAGGAACATAGAACTTTGAACACAATTTATAACAACTTTCATGAAATATGATTTCTTCCTTATCTTTCTTCTTGACCTTTACTTTATCTTTTCTACCATTTACTTCTATGTAGGTCTTTTAATCATTGTTTATTTCTTTAGTTTTTCTTTCACAAAAAAATTGAAGGGAGATGTGGGCCTAATATCCTGAATTCATAGTTCCATTGTGGTTATTAAAACGTGAACTAAAACTTTGCAAGCACGTGGTACCTTGTAGATAATTTCCTTCAGTAGGACAATTACACGAAGGCCTCTGAGGATGCTGGAGCCATTGCTGAAGCTGTTTTTCAAAATCCTGTAGCCTTTTCTCATTGTTGGCTAGTTCTCACAACATAAAAGTTTTCATTTTTAAGGTTAAAAAACAACTATGATAAGTGGAAGAACGAGTCAGCACAGCAGGTTATAAACCAATTACGGTGATGGTGTCCTGGATGGAGATTGTCCTGAACCTCTCACATTAGCTATTTCAGCTTTTGTGTGTGTGTGTGTGTGTGCACGCGCGTTTAATGTTCAAAGTGAATAGAATAATGAGAAATCTATTTAGGAAGGTTTGGACTCAGAGAAAAAAAAAAACTCTTTCATTAGGTTCCAAATATCAGCTAGCTTATTAAGCAGCAAGAGGCATAGGTTTAGTATAGAAAAAATCAAAGGATGAAAAAAATAAAGCAATGAGATTTAGAAGGTACGTAATACCATTGGTATCGTAGAATGGCAAGTTCGTATAAGATATCTTTTGTTTTGGGAAACAACTATACTAACTTTGTTCTGAACCTCTTGCTAATGCCTGTCTTGAGAAAATTTAACATACTTTATTTGTGTGTACAAAAATGCCTAAGGACACAGCTGTTACCTAAACTTTATTCAAATTAAAAGAATTGATAAATGAATTTGGAGCTAATGTATTAGTCAGTATACGTACTTTCTGCTGCTCCATAGCACAACTATTTCTAATTTTGAAGAACAGTATAGTAATTGCTCACCAGACAAGAGAAAGGGAATATCTTTGTCATTGAAGGCATTGCAGCCAACATTGGTTCTACCTATGGTGACAAAGGTGAAGATAAATTTGTTCCAGGCTGGAGCTTTCCACTGGCACTAGTAACGTGTAATAAGTAAGTGCTTTCGAGTGGACCTTGGAATATAGGAGGACTAGAGTGTCTGATGTAGCCAAGACGAGTGTTAATGAACTCGAAGACAGTGAAAGGGCGGGGGAGTAGTTTTGTTGGAAATGGTAGAAAAGCAGGAAAGATGGCAGAATTTGAGGAAAAGAAAACGTTAGAGATTTCATAAGTAATGTGTTCCCTTTAATAATCAAATTAAGAGTATAAATATGGGGTGACTGGATACAGATCCATGTTGTGACCTGACTGGCTGATGAGTAGAATCTTCTAGTCCAGTCATTTTTCAAAATTTTTCATTTTAGCATATTTTCATATTATAAATTAAATTTCTAGTGGAAACCTTCTACTCCTGTTGACTAACTTAGCTCTCTGAGATTTTTGCCTAACCTTCTACTTTCTTGTTCCCTGCTTCTTCCAAATCCTTTCTCCCACAATGAGGCAGCTCATATCCCTTAAGTCTTCTGCCTGATTTTGCTTCATTAAACTGCCAAAGTGTACTTGACAAGCATTTCTATCATTTCCTTTTGTACCTAAGCTCTTGTGGCCCATGCTCTAACCACTTCACTGAAGCTGTAGACGCACCCCCCCCCCCAAGAGGTTCACTTTGCTTGGTCTAGGGACCACCTCTCAAGCTTCAACTCCAGAGCTTTTGCCTTAAACATGAGGATAATGTAGCCTTTCCCAAATCTCCCATTTCAGAGCCTCTCTCCAGAAGATTCCCAAGGATTTGCTTTTGTCCCTTACGCTCATGGCTTCACTTATTCATCACCATATGAATGGCAAGTCTCATATTAAGACCCCTGACCTCTTTCTTGTTTTGTTTTTTTGGTTGTTTTTTTTTTTTTGTGGGGTTTCTTTGGTGAGGAAGATTGGCCCTGAGCTAACATCTGTTGCCAATCTTCCTCTTTTTGCTTGAGGAAGATTGCCACTGACCTAACATCTGTGCCAACCTTCCTCCATTTTATGTGGAATGCCACCACAGCGTGGCTTGACCAGCAGTGCTAGGTCCAGCCCGGGATCCAAACGTGTGAACCCCAGGCCACCGAAGCGGAGCATGGGAACTTAACCACTGCACCACTGGGCCAGCACTGACCTCTTTCCTGTTTGATCCATTCCGTATGGCAAACCGTCTACAATACTTTTCCTCTTGGGGATTATTATAATCTTGCAGTCAATGTGGAATTGTGGGCTTTTGTTGATGTCCAACAGCAACCTTTTTCACCATTTTGTAATACAAAAAAGGTCAACTTTTCTCTCCTATTTATTTAATCTACAAATGACTTAAAAGTCAAGCCAAAAAAAATCGTCAAGCAAGTAAGATTTCCCTACTAAGAGACTTTAAGCAGAGAATTTGCAGATATGACATAGCCTGTACTTTAGAAGGGGCACAGTGACCTAAGTATTTGTTGTTAGTGCCGTCAAGTTGATTCCTATCATAGCCCCTCCCAGTGCGGTATCAGACAATGCTCCACTGCTATTCATAGGGTTTCATGGCCATTTTTTTTTGGAAGTCAGTGGCCAGGTCCTTCTTCCTAGTCTGCCCTAGTCTGTTAGCTCCACTGAAACCTGTCTACCATGGGTGACTCTGCTGGTATTTGAAATACCAGCAGCATAGCTTTCAGCATCACAGCAACACACAGCCACCACAGTATGACAACCTGCAGATGGGTGGTGTGGTTCCCTGACCAGGAAACGAACCTGGGCTGCAGTGAAGAGTGCAGAATCTTAACCACTAGATCACCAGGGCTGGCTGACCTAGGCATACCTTACTGAAAAACAATGGTCACAGTCTATTAGTTCCATCTTTTCCTGTGAGAGGAAAAAGTCACATAATGACTTTTCATTATATATTATGAGGCGAGAGCTTCTAAGACCCCTTTAAAGAATTGCGAGGTTTTTATAGCCCCATTCATTTCCCATCAAAAGCGTTCATGAAGCGCCAATCATGTACCAGGCGATGCATTCTATGCAGAGGGAAGAACTTAGGCAAAGTCCTGTGCATTTCATCTTCGAAGTATCTTACTCATCTGTTCTTATCTTTCAGTCTACCAGCCATGATTAGGTTTTACCTGGACTCCTATCCTTGCATCTTACTCTGTTTTTCTGCATCTTGTCTCGCCCTCTCCTCCAATCTTATTCTCAGCATGACTAATCTTTTGAAACTCAGATCAGATGGTGTCACTTCCCTGCATGAAACCTTTCAGTGGATTCCCATTGCACTGAGGACAAAGATGAAAATTGTTGCCATAACTCACAAGGTCACTGGGAGCTATGAAAATGTCCTCTTTTAGCTTTTCGTTCTAATGGGTGATGCATTTAAATAAGTGGATTCTATGTTAAAGATATAGATTCCAAGTGCGTGTGAATATTGAACTGGGTAGTTTATATATAAAATGTTTATTATTTCTTATACAGCTTTGATTTCGTGCACATTCTAACTCAATCTCAAGCACATAGTACATTATCAAGAAAAACTTTTAATGAAGCAAAGGCTAGATAAAGAAACAAATAAATGAGTAAATGTATAAAAAAAAATCATTTTCAGATGATCAAATGGCTCTTGATTTATAAGAACTTATCAGAATAAAAGTATAATCTTGCTTAAGACCAAGTTCAGGCAATGTTTGTGTATCTTTTTTTTGTTTTGGTTAAAAGGCATCACTTTTATATGTTTTTAAAGAATTCTGTTCCCTTGCTGCAAGTAGTACAAGCACAATGCTTTTCTATATCTCATTTTAAAGAAAATAGTAATAATACCTTACGTTTGCTGACAGCTTGGCAGTTTATAAAGCACTTTTCACATAGATTACCTCATTTTGAATTTCTCTATTTCTTGTCTTACTATGGAAATTCCGTTTAAGAAAAATTTTCTTTTAAAATTAAGGCAATTATACTCTTCTGTTCCTGTATTTCTTAGTCATATGTTTCACCAAGGTATTGGCTCTCTCTGGGTCTTTCTTCTTCGAATGTATAGTTGTGATTTACCCAGAGGTAAATGGAAATAGTGGGAGCCGCATACAGACTTTTTGTTGTTTCTTGTAAACTGAAGCATTTAATTTTAGGAGCTGCGGTACTATTTTAGGAGTTGCTGTACTGACATTCAAAGTTTATTTACATATTTTGTATGAACCCACTTTGTCACTTGAATGGGGATCATTAGAATAGGGAAAGAGTCACTTTTGATTTTCCCCATATTTCACATCATTTATGAGTTGCTGAGATTGAAATAAGCAAAGATTCTCTCAAAATGGGACCTGGGAAGTCTTTTATAGACTTTTCTTTTTGGCTTTTCAGCCAATACTTTAGTTTAAAATATATTTTATAATCAGTGATCCTGTGTTTGTCTTAATAATGGTGTATGTGTTAAGTGAACCAGAATTGATTGATCTTTATTTACTTGATCTCACATTTTGCTTTTCTGGAGAAGCATTTGAAGGGATCAATTGAAGCTATACTTCATTAGTTCATTTCCTTTTTTTCCCCTTAATACAGAAGTTCCATTTTTCACAAAGTCTAAGCAAATTTGAACATGTACTTTATTTTCATATGCTTACTAAATGTATGTATTTGTTTTGTTTATATATTGTATGTTTGCGATTATTTTTCTTTTTGTAATAGCACATAAATCCTTGTTTGTGACTTAAAACAAGTTATGTTCACCCTTTCTACACATTTCTTTATACCCACCTATGTGCCAAACTTCTGCTGGGCCCTGAGTATAAAATACACTCCCTCTTCTCAAGTAATTACCTTTCACTGGGTAAGACAGACAAGAAACGGACAATTGCCAAATAGTGTAATCAGTGTGTTTACAAAGTGAGGTAAGAACAGAATGCTCTAGAAACCAAAAGGCAGTTTACCCAAGCCCCTGCAACAAAGCTTGGGTAGGATGGAAGAGAATGGTCACGAAAATGATTAGTGGCAGTGACTTTTGAGCAGAGTGTTGCAGAGGGAAAAAGGATAGAGAATATTCGGGGCAGATGAAAAGCAAAGACATATGTGAGATATGTGGTAACATCGTGCGTGTAGAAGATTTATGTGGCTGTAAAGCTGGAGTATCGAGTTTACAACAGGCGGTAGAAGTCAAGAAGCTGGCAAAGTAGACAAGGGAGCCACATTACAAAAGATGTTGTAAGTCAGGTAAAGAGTTTTGATTTTAGCCTGAAAGCAATGGAAGGGTGACATTAAGAGGATTTAATAAGTGATGACAGACAGACTCAGATTTTCATCTTCAAAAGCCTTCTCTGACCTGAGTGTTGAAGACGGATGGGGAGTGCAAAAGGCTAGTATTAGAGCAGTGATTCTCAGTTCTGGCTGCACGTTAGAGTCACTAGGGGGAGCTTTTAAAAAATGCCAGTGCCTGGACTCCACCCCAAACCAATTAAATCAAAATCTTTGGGAATAGGGCCCAGACATTGGCATTTTTTAAAGCATCCCAGTTGATATAAATGTTCAGATGAGATTATGATTCACTAAATAAGAGAGAGCATCAGGAAGCTTTCAATTAAAACAGTCTAAGGAAGAGGCAGCTGGATGATAGACAGGTTAGAGAAGCGATTAAGGAGATTGAATGAATGACTTGGCATCTTGGTTAAAGGATAAGGAAGAAAAGAATCAAGGATAATTTGTAGGTTTCTCCTTTAATGACTAGGTAGAGTGATTAGGAGTGAGGAATGGTAAAGACAATGCCATCAATTTTGGATACACTATTTAGAAGGGATTTAGTAGGAGTTTGCCTGTGTGGCTATGGAGCTCAGGAGAGAGTTTTTAGGTTAAAACGTGGATTTGACTATGATCATTGCAAGGGTAGTAAATGAAACAACATTAAGTAGATGAACTTACCAGGGAGAATATGTAAAGTGGAAAAAAAGGAAGGTCAAAAGGAGACCCCTAGGGAATAACAGCATTTAAGAGATGGGTGGAGGAGGCTGAGAAGTAGCCAAAGAGGTAGAACAAAGTCCCAAAAAATCTGGCCATGTTAATCAAAAGAAGGTTTCAAGGAGAGCTCATCAGTGACGGCAAGTACTGAAGGGAGGCCTGGAAAAATCAAGACTTTAGAATCTCCAATCTGTAGTAACGTGAAGGTTCTTGTTATTATCTTCAAAAGTAATTTCAGTGGCAACAGTCAAAATGCAGTGGATTGAGAAGGGTATCTGAGGTGTGGAAGTGGAAATAGTGGGTGTAGACTTGTGCTTCTCAAACTTTAATGTGTATACAAATCATCTTTGGAATCTTGTTTAAAAATGCAGTTTCTGATTCAGTGAGTCTAAGGTTGGGCCCGAGATAGTGCATTTCTAATAAGCTCCCAGGTGATGCCGATGCTGCTAGTACACAAACTATCCTTTAAGTAGCACTGGTATAAACCACTCTTCCATGAAGGACAAAGACGTAGGATTGGCCAGAGGGAGTGTTGGGCCAAAAGAAAGAAATTTTTGTATTTTGTTGTTGTCATTTTCTTTTTAGATGAGTTTCTAGACTGAGATCGAAGATACAGGATGGGTGAAAAATGGAATCACTTCTTTTAGGAGGTGGAAGAAATTGGAATACTGAGTACAGGGAGGGAATTAGGTATGGATAGGAGAGACACGGAAATCTGAAGAGAAGAAGGTAAGGAAGACTAGAAATACAGAAAAGTCTGTCAATAGACAGTATCTGGCCTTTTGCTTTTTAGCCCATAGTTTCTGTTCAAGCAATTGTTTCGTATTTATTTTTATTCCTTAACTTGAATGGTTGGACAATGGAATGGGCTTGTGAATATAGGAGTGAGCCCACTTTGCTTTTTAGGTATAACTCGCATTTTCTGCACTTGTCAAATTAAAGTGTGAGTGACAAGGTGCAAGGATGAAATTCAATGTGTGCTTGGGGCGAAAAAAACGCCTTTTTTTTTATTCAACATTTTTTAAAATATTTATATTCCAACAAATGCATCAATTTTGATGTGCAAATTTACAGTGACGAATGGGTTTTATTGTGTGCATTGCATGCTGGTGACACAGTAATAAATCCGTGGTGCTGGAATTGTAATTATCCTTTAGCTCCATTTTAATGAACTCTTGATGAACTCTTTTGAGTTGTTAGTGCTTTATTTGCTACATTTGGCACTTAATTAGTAGATGGCTGGGGCAGGCCAGACAGATGGATTGTCTAATGATATGTTGTTTCTTTATCACATCTAGATAGTTTCTTTTATGTGTCCTGTGAATGACCTAGGATTATAAACTGAAATATTTTTACGTAAGTGAAGATCAAGCTTTTCCCCCAACTTCCAGCTTCCATCTCAACCAGGGGGTTCCCCTCTGCCAAAGGAAGCCATTATTTTTTAAAAATAAATTTACTTTAATGATTAAACAATATCACATTTCAACATATGCCTGTTTAATTAATGAAATAACTTACATGTTTCATTATGACGAGATGTTGATATTTTCTCATAATCTGTGACTCTCCAACCAGTGGCAAAAGCGCAATCCTCCTTTTACCTTAACTCATCTTTCGATATGGGAACCAACACACGCTTTCCTGTGTTTTATAACCAAAACAAGAGAATGAGCTTTCTTCAGAGGACTAATTCATTTTCTCTATTAGAGTATTCAGCATACTTTGAAGGAGGTAATATAGTCTTTGACAGTCTGTTAATTAGGAAGTTAAGAGATCTGCCTGAATTCCATTTCCAACTCCTTTCTATACATATTGGGTGTGACTTTGAGCAAAACATTTTGTCATTTCTGCTCCTATAAATTGTTTACTATCTTTTAAACTTCCACATTCCACAGGTGGTATTTTTTTCTTAATTGGAAAGTGGTCCTAGCGACTTAGAAAGCTGCTTAAATAATATGCTGCTTTGTGCTTCGTGTGAGAAAGCATTTTATCTACCATTTTATTACGAAAAGTTCAAATACACAGAAAAGCTGAAAGAATTGTACAGTGAATGCCCATGAACCCACTATCTAGATTCTGCCCTACCACTTCATCCTTTTACCTGCCCATCAATCCCCATTATTTTCTGATGCATTTCAAAGTAAATTTAAAGACAGCAGTACCCTTTACCTTTAAACACTTCAACATGCATATTGTTAACTAGAGCTCAATATTCACTTACAGTTCTTTTTGTTTGTTTGCTTGCTTGCTTGCTTGTTTGAGGTAAAATTTGCAGTCAAATGCACAAATGTTACATATACCATTCAGTGAGTATCGATGAATGGGTACACCTGTGTGACACATGCCTCTATCAAGATACAGAAAAATATTATCACCCCAGAAGGAAAGAACTTTTGGATGTTAACTAGACTTATTGTGGTGATCATTTCACAATGCATACAAATATCGAATCATTATGTTGTACCCCAGAACTAAGATAATGTTATATCACTCATACCTCAATAAAATAATAATGAAAAAAGAAGAATTTTTTTTAGGCTGGCTTGAGTTTATTTTAACTGAATCTTGGCATGACTGAATATAAGATTGCTAAGCTGAGTCACACCAATGGTCCGTACAGGGGAATGATATGTGGCTGTTGATATGCTATTTGTTCATTGAGGCGCTGGGCTGACTGACATCTTCCCAATAACCTTGTAAGGTGAGCCTCTATCTCTGATGGAAACATCAAGGAACATGTATTTCATGGACTGTGAAAGCTGGAAAGAACCCCAGGAATCATCCAATCTACCCCCTTTTGCTTTACAGCTCAAGATTTGAGAAATCCAATGGTGTTATAAAAGTACATGATTGCCTCTCTTTACCCCTGTAATTGAGAGAGAGCTGGGGGCCAGACACTCTGCTCATTGCCTTGTGTCCATTATTTCCTTCATCTTCATAGATTATTAGTTTTCTTGTTATTATTATCCCTATTTTACAGAGAGTAAACTGAGTGTGAAAATCACATTAAATTACTGATCTTTGCCATGTTCAAACTAACCTTAAATGTTAGGCTAATATTATAAATTGTTTTTAACTCAGTCATTTATTCTGAGTCTGTCTTCTAGGAATTTAAACTAAATGCTTGGCTGTTCCTGAATTCTAGCTTTTCAGGATTTAGAGAAAAAGCAGATCTTCAAGTTAGTCACAGTGGCTCGGATTTAATCACGTGCCTATAACATCCCTCTCTTTTTAGCTTTTTGGTCTGAAATGTCTCCGACATTTTATTCTGTGTTTGCACAGCAACCACATTCCTCCTCTCCTGTTCCTAAATAGAGCAAAGGCCTGTTCACACCAGCTAAATTCGACTTCGTGATTAGTGTATTTGCTTCTTCCTCTTCTTAATGGGTTTAAGTTGAGATTCCTCTTTGCAGAGCTTGGCTATAGAGAAGTTTTCTGCAGAACCACGTTTAAATGCCATGTAGAAGTAGGAGGAACAAATCTTAATAATCCCTATAGTCTTGGTTATTATTAGGTATTTTGAGTTTCCTTGGTTTCTTGTAAGTCTTTGAATATCAAACATTTAGATATGCTTATGTTACTCAAGGTATAATTGTGTCCTAACTTTGTACAAGAGTACAATAATTTTCAGTTCCCTCTTGATCATGCCTAACATTTTGTTGACTATTTTAGCCTCAAAGAGCAGTCTGTTGTGATTCCCACATCTTTTTCCCAATCCCAACAAATAGTTCAGAGCTCATTGTCTTAACTTCAATTGGGATCATTTTCCTTACAGTTGACCATAGTTAAATATCTGCCACTCTTCACCCATTCAAATGACCTCAAAAGATTAACCTGCAATTTAACTCTTCCAGCTCGATATTTTCTACCTGGAACTCTTGCGTGCTCTGTGGCATCTTTGAGATCCACAATGTGATCCCCCTAGCAGATCACAAATGTTTGCTGATGAGTATAATCAATTGTTTAGTCTTCTCTGTACAGAAAAGCAATCACACTGTCTTTGGTCCTTTATGCTTTTTATTCATTGTTGAATTTTATTTTCACAACAATTCTTTGGTTGTGCAACTACCAGTATTTCAGGTTTGCAGCTGAGGAAATTGAAGCTGTGGTGAATCAACTTTTGCAAATTAAATTAACTATTTCATCGCAAATGCAAGGCTGTAACCCATTACTAACTCCTAGTCAAGGTTTTTTTCCTAAAACTTAGTTGTGGTAATTTCTAATTCTCAGACTGTAACTTTACTGTGGAAATTGCAACAGAGCTGTTTTTTGTTCTGTAGCAATGTATATTCAAAAAGGCAATCGTTTCGTTTTTGTAAATAACGTTTTTCCCCAGGAGAGATGTTGTGGGAATTTATATCAGTCAAGAATGTATATCGATAATCAAACATGGCTAGCTTAAAAACTTGAAGTGAAAGATTGGTTAGTACTCAATCAACTGAAGTGTTTCTTTCTCTGCAATATTGTGGTTCTTGACATGATTGCCGAGTTTCCAATTTGACACTTCTGGAGATCCGTAAATCAGGACACATGCTGAGTCCCAGTCTGTCATCCTGACTCTTAGCATTGGTTATTTATTTCCCTTCATTATCCAGTATCTACTTACTGCACAAATCAGTTGAGAAGCTTTCCACGATGGACCTCTGCAAGGAAAAATGCACACATTTGGGTAGCTCTTCAGTTGCAAACAGGCACAGATTGTCTGAGTTTATATGCACATATTTTATTATTATTTCACTTTTCTGTGTCAGATGAATCGGGTATGAATATAAATCTAACAGTGTGGGCTCTAGGGACCAAGTACATTGCCATAATATATCTTTGGCCTATTCGATAGTATCCTGGATGAAGTATTCTAAATGTGGTGAAGTTCCGTAGTTTGAATTGTTGCCCAAGCATGGACAATTACCAAATCCATATGAATGTCCAACTACCACAATGGCCCAGTTCCAAGATAACAGCTTCTCTTTGATGATCTTCAGATTTTCTGTTTACTTTTATTCCTTGACAAAATGGAATATATATAAAACTTCTCAAATTTTCTCTTGTGTATGTTTCTCCAGGATCTACTCTTAGGACAGCTGTATCACTTAATTGCAATGCTTTGTTTCTTTTATTAAATAATTGAATAGTCACTTCATTAGTCTCTATGTGTGATTTGTTTCTGTGAGTCGAGTCCAGTTCACTGTCCAATGAGTATTTCTAAATCGTTCTTTATCACACAAATCTACAGCCTAAATTGTATTGTGTCCTTAGCAAAACCATTGCATCTCGTATTATCATTCATATTTGCCAAAGTGATACATATTTCACACGTTGCAACTCTTTTGAAAAAGAATTCTCCAAAGTTGTATGTAGAAAACATCTTACAAATCAAATAATATTTCATTAAATTTTTATTGAATACAATATACATAAGGAAAAGTGCACATATCATAAACGTCTAGCTTGGTGAATTTGTACAAACTGAATACAACTGTGTAAGCAGCACCCAAATCAAGAGATGAAATATTGCTAGAACCTTAGAAGCCCCCATCATGTCTCTTTCAGCGACTACCAGTCCCACAAGGGTAACCACTATCCTGACTTCTATAGTCATCTTACTTTTCCCTGTTTTTGTACATTATATACATGATATAAAATAGTATGTCCTTGTTTTTGGCTTGCTTCTCTCCCTCAACATTATGTTTATGAGGTTAATATATATTATTGCTTATACTTGTATATTTGATTCTTGTTGCTAGATAGTATTCTATTGATAAATATACCACAATGTATTTATCCATTTTACCGTAGATGGGAATTTGAGTAGTTTCCAATTTAGGCAATCTTCCAATTTAGTACATGTATTTTAGTGAATATAAGTATGCATTTCTGTTGGATACCTACCTGGGTATGGAATATAATTCAAATAATATTTTTAAAATACTTGACAAATTGACTAGAGAAATCTTATGGTGAGTCCTTTTGTGAAGGAAATAATCTCTCCATAATCTCTGCTCTAGAAAATGGATTCTCACATATGGTTGGTTATTTCACAAGGGGCAATACATCTGCTGACTGTCTTTCTCATATTCATCTAATTGTACTTACGTTAATAACAATGTGATATTTTATTGTTGTTATTATCCTCTGGAGCTTAGTATGTTTCAAAATTTAAAAACGTCCATAGAAATATCCTTATCCAATACACACTTGTACTTTTCTATATTACTCAGTCTAAGATTTAATTAAGAAGACAGACTGAGGCAAAAAAGACAGGCCAACAGATTCTCTCTGACTTATAGTTTACTTTAAGAATGTTAGAGAAAGAGAGATCATTGATTAGGTTTGCCTTACAGGATCCCCTCCCCATACCTTTTAATTTATGGATTTTTTTTTATCAGATGAGAATATTCTACTAGTAAACATGACATTGAAGATGTTTTATATAAAAAAATATGGTTGCTGCAAATGCATTGAATCAGAAACAAAGGATGCCCAGAGAATATTTGTTTGCTTATAACAAAGATCATGAAGAATGAGAGGAAAATAAAGAGGGAAATGTGAAAGACTTAAGCCAGTGTTCAAATTATGTAAACTTGAAATGCAATAAAGAGACAATGATTGCTTTTGAAGAAAAAAGACTCAAGGTCCTGGGCAAAGATTAACTTTGGAAGTGGCATTTTTGACATCATTATAAAGAGGAAGCATGGATAATTGAAATAGTCTACATGTACAATTCATTTGACAGTTATTGAAAGCATACCAAGTGCCACTAAGGATTTTTTAAATGAATAAAATTCTAACTTAGACTAGGTTCGTCCGGAAGCCAACCTTGAAACAATGATTTGAGAGAAAGTGATTTACTTATAAGGTGATCCCAGGCATTACCAGCAGGGGAGTGGGACACTGAAATAGGGAAAGGGAAGAAGCCAATAATTGAGCCAATTATCGAGCAGGTTCTTTCTGGGAGCAACTCGAGTTCAACCCTGATGAGTGGAGTCTGAGAGATAGTGAAAAATGCATCTCAGTGTCATCACCCGGAGGGGGTAATTGTCTACCAACTTTCATCCATCATTGGCTGATTCATTTGGCAATTCCCTACAATAAGACTTTTACCACTTTACTAAAATCATTTTCTGTATGGTCTTCAGGGAATTCCATGTGGTCAAAGCCAAAATGGTACTTTTGACATGGTCTTTGAGAAGTCTGACAGCTTGGGTCCAAGTGTTGGCTCTACCACTCACTATCTGTATGACCTTAGGCCGATTCTTTAACATAGTCTCTATTTCTTCATCTCTTAAATGAGGGGAACGGCAGCAACAACATGAACAATGATACCTACCTCATAAGATCATCATGGTGATTAAATGAGTTAATACACATAAACGCTTAAAACAGTGCTTTGAGCAGAGTAGGTATTCAAATAAATGTTAGTTATTTTGATTTTTATTATCTCTTGTGACATCCATCGCATTTAAAAGTGTTAACCACTCTTGTGTTTTTGAAATTCTTTCTTGTTCATGTTTCTATGAAAGTACATTTTCCAGATATTCCTCCTAACTCTCTGGCCATTCATTCATTTTATTGGCTACTTTTGCTGTATTCTGTCTTCATGTGTTGCATTTTCCAGGACTCCATCTTGAATTCTCTGTTCTGCTCAATCTATACATCACATCAGTGAGAATGAATTCACATTGATGGCTTCAATTTTTACTTCTCTAGTAATGATTTCTAATCCTGGATTTTTCTCTCTCTTAAAATATGTAGCTATGCCATAGCACCTTCTGTCCAGCTGACTAAAATGATAGTCCTATGTGGATGATCCTCAAAACCTCCCACTGAATCAATCCAAGATTGAACTCATTATCTTTTTCCTAGAACTACTCATCCTGTATTCTTTGGGTGGATAGTGAATAACACCCCTGTCTAACAGGCACCAACCAGAAGCCGGGGAATCTGTCTTAGATTCTTTTGTTTCCCCAGTGCTTAGCATAATGCCTGGGATCTAGTAGATGATAAATAAAATGGTGATTGGCAGGCTAGGTGGATGGACTGATGGGTAGGGGTACATGGAGGTGTAGATGGATTGTTGAGTGAGTCTGTAGCCTGTAAATTTATTTAGTTAAATATTATCTGATGATCATGTACAGTTAAGGTCAAGGATGAGAAATCACACCCTTAGTGGGATGCACATCCCAATGAACCATGTTATCTTGCTACATTACTCATGCATGACTCCTTTGGGATGAAAACTTTCATTGCTGTGATTGAACAAGCATTCAAATGGTATATTTGTCTAAAATTAAGAAATTTCTACACACATAACAGGAAGAACTACTTTGCTTCTTCCTCATATCAAGTGATGGCCTTTTTAAAAATAGAGATTATGCCTACCCTATTGAAATGAACTGTAGGATGTGCAAAATATTCACTAGCACAAATGTAAATGGTTTACCACGTTATGTCAAAAATACTAGGCATTCTAAACATTTTGCAAGCATAGTAAAATATCACTAATTAATGCTGATTAAGACAAAGGCAAACTGAAATCAGAGACTTTTTAAGGAAAGTCAGTTTTATTATTTTCAAATACATGTAGTATATAACAATAGGCTAAGACAAAAAAGATACCAACTATGCATAATAAAGTAGCCTGCTGTGATAAGTTGAAAAAATTGTTTGGAATTAGAATATCAGTCATTTCTATGACTGATGGAAAAATATTTCAGAACACTTAAAGACATTTTAATTTATATTTTAAACAGCTTTCTTATAATAGCATTTACACTGTTAATTTTATAAACCAAAGATTAAATAGAAGACTAGTCGATAACTATAAATCTCAACTATAAGGGGTGCTGCACTACCCAGTGGGGCAACAGCAGAAATGAAACAAACAAAAAAGAATGTTGCTCAGAAATTATAGGGAGAGATTGACAAACATAAGTTGACATGTTTACCGCAGTTGGAATACAATATGCTGACTGGTTTTGCAACGCATAGCAAACACCTACACAGAAATGAACCCAATAAAATCGTAATGAATGCCACTTACTTGGTTTTACCTATTCTAGATACCAGATTCTTGATTTCATGTTGCAATCACTAGTTTTATAAGGTCTATCTCGTCCTGATGCTTATTTACAAAATGCTCAAGTACTTTAGTTCATAACTTCTCATAACTTTATGAAGGTGACAACAGGGTTAATTAAGAAAGACTAAACTTATATCATGAAATAAGAAGCACAATTTTACAGTTCTGTGCTACATACATTTTATTTGTTCATCCAGACAGTCTTTGCCCTTCTCTACCCTGCTCTCTATTCTGGGAGGCTGATCTGTGTCATCATTGGTCTTCCATGCCCTCTGACTTGCAGTTGGTTTAGCCACTGGGGAGCTCTAGTGGAAAACTGAAGAGAGTGGACAGAGTGAAGTCAGGACATTTATCCTCCTAGTTCCCTCCCCATGAAATTGCCTTAGGCTGACTGTGTCTCTTGACAAAAGGTTACTGCTCTTCTCAAGGTGGTTTCTCTTCATAATTCTCAGCTTCTGGCCGCTTACTCCCTCTCCTGATTTCTTGGGCCTCAATGTAGTAACTGCTTCATTGCTACAGGGACTAGTTTCTTTTATCATTTTTTGGTGATTTTTCTACACTCTGATTATGTTGTAATTTGTTCCTTTCTAAATAAACCTCTCAGGTTATCCAGGGCAGATCACAGAGGAATATGTATACCCAGCTAAGATAGTCTAGAGGACAGTGGGAAGACATTAAAGAGTTTAAATGAGGGAGTAGGGTGATCTGATTTATAAAAGTTATTACTCTGTCTACAGTGTGGAAGTTACAATGGAAAACAGACTTGAGGCAGGGCGACTATGTAGAGTCTATTGCAGACACATAGGCAAAAAATGATAGAGCTCTGCAGCGGCAATATGTGGAAAGAGGGAAGAAGTTCTATATGAGAAAAATGAGTAACCAATTATATATGGTGTTTGGTGAAGCTTAAGGAAAAATCTAGAATCGCAGATTTCTTGCTTAAGAGATAAAGTAGATGGTGGTTTTATTGCTTGTTTTCTATGACATTATTTCCTCTTTATGAAACCAGCTTAAAGAAAAGTTAACGTGGTCCTTAAAGAAAAGAAAAAATAATGTGGTCATGTTTATTTTTAGGATTCTAAAATAAAATGTTTCAGAGCAGAATCTATAAGGCATCTCCATCTTTGACTCACAATGATACCAAAAAATAGCCTTAAAATGTCTGTCTTACTTACAGAATATAACTGGCATGAGTTCTTAGATATTGTTACAACAAGTTTCTAGTATGGCTATCTGCTCTTAGGATGCCCCGGAAGAAGACTCTAGGAAAAGGTTTTAAGAACAAGTGGTTTATTGGCGAGTTGAGGAAAATATCCATAGAAGGGTGAGATAGTGAGACAGGTAAGGCAAGGTAGCCAATAAAAGATGGTGCATTATCAAGCAGGTTACCACTATGGGCCACTGGACCTTTGTCCCACTGAGAAAACTGTGGAACCCTTGTAAAACACATGTTTCAGAGTTATTTCTGCTAGCATCAAGAGGGCTAAAATATGCATACCCCAATGCCTACCATCAGTCACTGGTCACAGGCTGTTCCTGGCAGGTGGACAGAGGGGAAGCATCAATTCTCTGGTGTTATCTAGCCTGCCACTTAGATGGCAAAGCAAGCGCTTTGTGGCAAGACAAAATCTTCAAGGAATGAAATGCCAATGATGGTATTGGAAGTCAAGCTGTTAGGCACTGAAGCGGTAAGGGCAAAGGGATTTGGGCGTCCTGCTATAGTACCTTTCTAAAAGATTATTTAGATTTTGCTCTAGGGACTGAGAATAGATGGAGTTCAATTTTTACCTATCCTACTGATGTTCTAGGTCACCTTCAAGAAGATAATTTAACAGAAACTCACGTTTACCGTTGAAAAAAGTAAGGAATTCCATTGTCCACCATCCCAGCTATAATACAGTGAACAGTTTTTTAATGAGTAATATCAACTGTGAGATAATATTTGGATGTTAAATTTCAAATATCTTCTCCAGACTAGCATTTACTCCTATATATTTATCTTTACTTTTATTCCAGTTGAAAGAATTCAGAGTCAGTGGGATGAAGTACAAGAACACCTTCAGAACCGGAGGCAACAGTTAAATGAAATGTTAAAGGATTCAACACAATGGCTGGAAGCTAAGGAAGAAGCTGAGCAGGTCCTGGGGCAGGCCAGAGCCAAGCTTGAGTCATGGAAGGAGGGTCCCTACACAATGGACGCAATCCAAAGGAAAATCACAGAAACCAAGGTGAGTGTCAGAGATATGCTCTTAAAATAAAATACCGGTTACACTAGATAAAATTATACCATGGATTAAAATTTGATGATTTTTAATGTAAATATTTTAAAAGAAAATTACATTTAAGGTGAGATGAACAGTAGAATTTTTAGTCAAAGTAAAGTAGAGATTAGAGGAAAATTGATGGCTAATATCAATCTTAAAATTAATTTTGTTTAATAATCTGGATATAATGAGGTAGTTTTCACATTGCACCATACTTTAAGATCACTTCAAAGTTGATATACATACTTATGTAGTAGCATGAAGTCAATTAGTTGGGCTTAATTCCTTTCTTAAAAAAAGTAACGTCTCCTCCGTCCTACATTATTGGATGGAGAAGGGAGGCGTGAGCGTAAGGCGAAGGCAGCGGTAAAGTGTAATCTCACTTTCTCCTCCCATTCTCTGACCTCCAGCCCAGCTTCTCTACCTCTTTCTCTTCCTTCTCTTCTTCCTCCTCTTTCCCTGCAAAACTACATCATATATCTGTCCACTTAAGGGCCTAGAACTCTTCAGGACAAAAGGAGAAAAGGGAAAGGAAATAAAATTTGTTTAATGACTATGTTTTATCAAGCACCATGCATGGTGCTTTACGTGCATTTAATCCTTTCAAATCTCACATTTAGTTTGGAAAGACTAAATATTGATCAGTTTGGAGAGGCCCTAAATGCTGGACAATGTGTAGCCTCTAGGAGATTATAAGCAGAGAAGTAACATGGTGGGAACTTGATTAGATTGAGTATTTGATCAAAACCCTCTATAGATTTTTTTTTCTGGTGGAAAAAGGCCTTCTGCTAAACAAGTATCTGAATCTCAAATTAGCTATGTCATCTGACAAAAAAGCCTTACAGTTTTCTTGAATGAAGTGGCTTCCATTTCTAGATCAGTCAGTGTTTAGACTATGCTAAGCCACATAGCATATGTATTTATGCTAGGTCTATTTGAAAAATAAACCCTGAAATCTCAATAGCTTAATATAATAAAGTTTAATTCCCTGGTTGTTTCATAGTCCAATGGAGGTTGAAGAGCCGTTTTTGGGAGTTCTCCCTCAAATGGTGACTTGGGGAATTCAGGCTTTTCCAATTTTGTGCAACTGTCATTTTAAACTCATAGCTGCCCAAGGTTACTGCAAGAGAGTAAGAGAGAATGCGGTCAGTCTATCCATGAGGTTTAATGGGCAGGCCTGGAGATTATGTATATCACTTCCACCCATATCCCGTTGACCAGAATTTGTTCCCACTTTAATTTGAGGAAGAGTAAGTGGGAATGATGAACTGTGAGCTTTTAGCCAGTCTCTGCCATAGGTCCTTTTCCAAAGGACCTGAGCTGCCATGAGGACAAGATTTTTATTTATGTGAAAAGAATGTTAGAAAGTCGGATAGGGTTTTACGGACTTATCATTACCTCTCTTGGAAGCAACATCTAAATGAATAAAAATTCTTTCTTTCATGAGATACTTGTTACCGCTAAGATTTTCTCCCTCGGATGAACCTAAATGAAATTTCCAGATTAAGGATTTCTCATAATGATTTTCCCAATTCCTGGTTTGACTATGGGGAATATAGAGTCTATGTGGTTATTCTTGAAGGCTCTGATCTTATCCATAAGGTACTCAGTGTATTATGCTATTTATTTTTCCTCCACAAAAATTTAGGATTTTATGAATCTAGCAGATCGTGGAATGAAGTAGTTAACTCGTAAGGAGGAATTAACAGGGAAAAAGAGTTTGGACTGGACCCTTGAGTTAGATGAAGGGAAGGAGACATGAGAGGCATACAGTGATAGATTTGATTAGAGCAAGAAGACTCTGGAAGTTGGCAAGTGAGAAATAATCTTAAAACCTATGAGAATCCTAAAGTGATGACAAGAGTGATTAGGGTTTAGTAGCTCTTAGAAGAGTAAAGGGCCTCATATAAGAGACAGAAAGTATCGCAAAAGAAAGTATAAAAGGAGGAAAAAAACAATTTCATCACAAAAAAGATGTTTTAAACACCTAAAACAAAAACAAGATTGTATTATAATTGTTATCCTTGTCAAACTTTTGAAATAAAAATTTTGCTTTTGAGTTGTCAGTCTAAAACTATGTTATAAAAATGTCTCAGGTATTACCTATAGAAACGGATGTTTTGTGTTAACGTGTTTAGAAATTTAATGTTATATATTGCTGTAGCTTCAGTGTAAGTTCATTATACAGATAAAGATGACCAAAGCTGTAATTTTCCCATCCATTTCCTAAAATATCATATGCTAAAACTAAAAGTAATCCTAATGCTAATACTAACTAACATTAAGCAAGTACTTGCTATTTGTCAGAAATTGTGCTAATCACTTTACATATATTGGCTTATTTCATCTTCTCAAAAACATTCTGTGAAAAGTATTATTATTGGTCCCAGTTTACAGATCAAAAAGTTGAAGCCTAGAAAAGTTCAATAACTCCTTTTAAATGTAACAGAGTTGGGGGGCCAGCCTGGTGGCATAGCAC
Organism: Equus quagga; assembly: GCF_021613505.1. Classification (NCBI taxonomy): domain Eukaryota; kingdom Metazoa; phylum Chordata; class Mammalia; order Perissodactyla; family Equidae; genus Equus; species Equus quagga. Next base: position 97,530,445 of record NC_060276.1, read on the forward strand.
TTAGGTTCAGGTGCTACGCTTTGCCAGCCTAGGGTTTGCAGGTCCGGATCCCAGGCACAGACCTACACAGCGCTCATCAGCCCATGCCGAGGCAGGGCCCTACATACAAAATAGAGGAAGATTGGCACAGATGTTAGCTCGGGGCCAATCTTCCTCACACACACAAAAAAAGTAACAGAGTTGAGCTGTGAATGCATAGCGATTACTCTTGTAGATGATTTCACAAATTTTCTCTTGTACCAGTTGTCTATGTGGCTAAAAAAAATCAAGAAAATACCATGAGGATCAGAAAGGGAGACAACTGTAATTATGAACTGACAAATACAATTATATGACTGATAAGCCAACAGGTGGAAAATGAAAGCAATGAAATGTTATACTGGGGAGAAGTTTTCATATTCTGTTTTAGTGTGAAAAACTAAAAAGAATAATAGCAAATTGTATTCCACTTTTAATGAAACTATAATTTTTATTTTTTCTGAACTTCAGGGAGCTTATAAAATGGAGGTCTGGCCCTTATGTCTAATGTGTTATCACTACTGAGTGATATTAGCTGACTCATCACTTACAATTTTTTCTTAGTAAGAAAATGTGAAAAGAGACATTGGATAATTTGACCAGGATCTCCTTGCTCCATAAGTTCTTTCTGAGTCTATGTGCCTAAGATGAGCAAGAGAGCTAGTGCGCCTCGTAAGGCAGTTATCAGGCTGTGTCTTCAGAGTTGGAGAGCTGTGATTATGACAGCCGGCCTCCCTTGCAGCAGCATCAGTGATGACGACCCTCACTGCCGCAATGAAATGATTTCAAAGGCAACCGCCAGGACTGTTCTACTCTTTGAAAATTTAAACCAGTCACCATCCCTGAACTAAAGAAAAAATTATCTACAATTCTGATATTTTAATGATTCAGAATTGCTAATCTTTGTCTATAATCTCTTCCATTTCTTCTCTACATATTTTTAATTGTCCTCATTATGTAGACAAAATTTTGAATTCTGATTTTGAACTTAGTATTATTACATAAATATTTGTGTATGTTGCTACATAACTTTTAATAATTATTATTTTTAATTCTTTATAATATTTCATTATCTCCATCTTTAACCATTTCCTTACTGATTGGACATTTTTACACAACCTCCTCCTCTTGGTTAGAAAAGATAAGGGGGACAATAACAACCCCTTCATAGAGTAAAAATCAAATCTGAGGTGGCATCTGGGAAAAGTCCATCTTGAAAGCATAGTGTCAACCTATAAAAATCAGAACCCAGTTCGAGAAGCGAAGAGTTTATTTGGGATCAAAGAATTGCAATTCAGGGAGCACAGATCCAAGTAGAAACTCAAATAGTGTCCTGATTGCAGGAGAGGGGCTCAGGGTTTTTATGGGAAAAAGGAGAAAGATGAGGTGAGATGTTTTTAAGAAGAGTTCATTGGTGCCGACTCTTGGCTATACATGATTGGTTATTGATTCTACCTTCAGCAAGTCCACAGTCATCAGTCTTGTGTTCAGGATGTCCGTTCTCTTGCTGATTTCTCAAACATTTGCTTGTAAAACAATTGCCATATTGGTCCCATCCAAAGGTTTGGCCCAGTCCAAGTTTCAAGGAACAAAACAAGCAAGGGAGTTCCTCTGGAATGTCTGCTCCAGCTCTATTTTAAAATGGCTCCACTTGTGTCAGTTTTTCACAATGGTGAGGGTGGAAGGAGATAGCAACAGAAGAGCCTTTGTTTGGCAAAAGAACAGACTATAGATGGTCTATCATGTCAATAATTAATGAGCAGGTCATTAAGAGATGCCCGTAATATATGTATAGTTTCTTTTTTTCCTATACAACCCTTAATTTTTCAGAAACAAAAGCATAAAGTGAGTAAGTAGTTGATTTTGTTAACCACATGACTTGATTTGATCTTCTCCATGGCCTTGGTAAAACAATAATATTCTTCTAAGATGGAAAGACAGATGCTAGAGAATATCATACAAGATTTCCATCCTAATCAAAATCCCTGCCAATAAGCTATGACAGAATCCTATGAGAGATGATGCCATTTAACTTTCATAAGAGATAAGATGGTATGCCATTGACACTTAAAATTGCCAGCGATGGTCATCATGGGATTTATTTCATTTGGCAGAATCTTGGTTGACTTCACAACCTATTCCCCAGGCTATTAAGATTGATCCAAACTTGGCAATGGATTCTTTGCAAAAATTATTTCTTGGTGATTGTAAACTTTCTTTTCCAGTGTCAAGAAAGATTTACCCAGGCTCAGAGTTTTCATTTCTTTTTTCCCCCTTTCAGCTTTCGAAAGAGAAATTTCCTTTCTGTCTGCTTTGTGATTGCTTTTGTGTCAAATTCAGCATAAAAGCTTTTCAAATGTGATGGCATTAGCTGTTTTGTGCTTGGCTGAGCTAAGAGTACATGAATTCAATAGAGAAGTGAAATCTTGTTTGAGCCCCGCTGATTTGGCCATATAATACTTAAAATTATCTGAGACAAGAAATCCAATAATTTATCAAATTATTAACTAAACATTTCCAAGGCTGAAAAATATCTGTGTTTTGTAGACATTCTTTAGGGAACTTGAAAAATAGATATACTGTAATCATGTAATTAATTTAAAAAGCTAAACATGTTATATATAATAAATACAGTGGCTATTTAAGGATCTAAAATTGTTATACCAGAAAAGAAACTAATCAGGGATAGCTTCTTCAAATATGGAAGTAGAGCCTTATAGTTTTCATTATTTGGGACCTTGGGTGGTATTAGATAATGTCCTTCTCTGCCTTAAGGATATGTACAGTAATGGAAGCTGAATTCTTCTTTCTCACATTTTGTTTACTTTTTAGACTTGCACAAAATTAATTTGGCAAATTAACCCACACTGGTATTTTGACGTTTGGATTTCTGATACAACAGTGTAAAACATTATCAGAAATCTTCTTGCCAGGGTCTGCTGTTTCTTCATGCATTTTCTTTACTCCCTTTTGTTTTCCCCTTAAGCTTCCACATGATTAAGGGGAAAGAATCAATAACCTAATAGGACTTTTCCTCCCAAAGTATGTATGAAGCTATTAAACTTCTCAAAGCATACAAACAGAGTGCTTCCTGCATCACTGATAGAGCACAGGAAGTCATGGACTAGTTTCCTCAGGTTCTGCTGTACAATAGAAATATTTAAGGCAGAGTCACCAAGATTTGAACAGCATTATGCTCTGATGGCCCCATTTTGCCTTGTTTCTTCTTCACACTTTAACTTATACCATGCTTGAAAATATAATATGGCAACTCTATAAATCTACTCCTCCGTAAAAGCAACAAATTGTCAAAATTGCCTTTTCTGAACTCTGGATATTAACCGAAGATCGGCAACAATATGTAAACTGCTGAACTTCATAAGAACAGCCGGGTTTTTGACGCTTTTTAACTTGGTCTATTCCCATCACTTTCTCCCAGCTCCACAGAAGACTTGAAAACCAACAGCCAGCAGGGAGGGAGGACCACGATAGGAGTTCCTCAAAAAGATGCACTTCATTCTCACAGCATTGTCATCATTTGACCTGTCTGGCAGCTCCCTAGAACAAACCTATACCCAAGGCCTTGTCATTATTTGCCCTGACTTTGTGCTAACTCCCTAGGGAAAGCCCTATCCCCAGAGTATTTGTACAAAACAATCAGCAATTGTTTAAATACTGCCTGAGGCTGTGATATCAGTTGAGATAATCATGGTCTGGAGAAAAAGTTAAAAGGAAGATCTGGGGAATGAGATGGCCTCAGGGGACTTTGAAAAGCTCTGACATCTTCCTGGGGGATCTAGAAGACTAAATGCATGTCTTGCCAAATAGAGCAGAGCAGTAAAGAGATATAAATTACAAACAGAAACCAAACAGAGATTCTAAAGTTTAAAAGTACAGTAACTAGAATGAAATTTTCACTAGAGGAGCTCAACATCAGATTTGAGCTGCCAGAAGAATCAGTGAACTTGAAGATAGGTCCATGGGAATAATCCACTCTGAGGAAAAGAATAAAGAAAAGAATTAAGAAAAATACATAAAGCAAAAACTGAGAGAATTGAGGGGAGAAATATACAAAAAACAGAGACTTCAATACCCCACTTTTAGTAGTATATAGAACAACTGAGCAGAAGATCAACAAGGAAACAGAAGACCTGGGAAAACACTATGAACTAGCAAGACCTACCAATCATCTATAGAACACGCCACCCAATAATAACAGAATACACATTCTTCTCATTTGCACATGGAATATTCTCCAGGATAGACCATACGCGGGCCTTAAACAAGTCTCAATACATTTAAAAGTATTGAAATCATATGATGTAGGTTCTCTGACCATAATTGAGTGAACTTAAAAATCAATAAGAAAAGTAAGTTTGGGAAATTTACAAGTACAAGAAAATGATACAACACATTCTTAAATAACCAATAAGTCAAAGAAGAAATCACAAAGGAAATGCAAAAATACTTTGAGATAAATGGAAATAAAAACACAACATTCCGAAACTTATGGGATGTAACTTAATGCAGAGCTTAGAGTGAAATTTATAACTATAAATACTTATGTAAAAAATAGAAGAAAGGTCTCAAGCTGGTAACTCAAACTTCTAGTTTCAAGAAACTAGAAAAAGAAGAGAAAATTAAATCTAAAGTAAACAGAAGGAAGGAATAATAAAGTTTAGAGTGAAATCAATGAAACAGAGAAGAGAAAACCAACAAAACCAAAAGTTGGTTATTTGAAAAGATCAAGAATGTTAACAGCCCCTTAGCTAGTCTAAGGACAAAATAGAGAGAAGGCTCAAATTACTAATCTTAGAAATGAAAGAGGATACATTATTACTAATCTTACAGAAATAAAAGGGGATTATAAGAGGATATTATGAATGGAAGCAATAGGACGTCTGAATAGACCTATATAACAAGTAAAGAAATTGAATTAGTAATTTAAAAACTTTTCCCGAGGAAAGACCTAGGCCCAGATAGCTTCACTGGTAAATTTTACCAAACATTTACAGAAGAATTAATAGCAGTCTTTCACAAAATCTTCCAAAAAATAGAAGAGGAATATTTCACAACCAAAAATATCACAGGGAAACAACAACAAAAAACTACAGACCAATATGCCTTATGAATGTTGACTCAAAAAGCCTCAAGAAAATACTGTCATACCTAACACAGCAACATATTAAAGGGATTGTATACCATAACCAAGTGAAATTTATTTCGGAAATGCAAGGTTAGTTTAATGTACAAAATTTAGTCAATATAATGTACTATATCAGTAAAAAAAAAAAAAAAGAGGGCAAAAACCACATGGTCGTCTCAATAGTTGCATAGAAAGCATTTGACAAAGTCCAAAACCCTTTCATGATAAAAATACTCAACAAATTAGAAAAAAATCATACTATAGGTTGAATAGTGTCCCCTTAACAGATATGTTAAAGGCCTAACCCCTGATACCTGTGAATGTGTCCTTATTTGGAAGTAGGGTCTTTGCAGATGTAATTAAGTTAAGATGAGGGCATACTGGAGTAGGGTGGGCCCTTAATCCAATATGACTGGTGTCCTTGCAAGAGGAGGAAAGGACACATACACAGAAGAATGCCACATAAAGACACTGACCACAAGGAAAACACCATGTGACATAGAGGCAGAAATTAAAGTGATGCGTCTGCAAGTCCAGGAACACCAAGGATTGACAGCCACCACCAGAAGCCAGGAAGAGGGAAGGAAGGATTCTCTCCTCTAGGTTTCAGATGGAGCACGGTCTGCTGACACCTTGATTTCGGATCTAACCTCTAGAACTGTGAGACAATAAATTTGGTTGTTTTAAGCCGCCCAGTTTGTGGTACTTTGTCCCGGCAGTCCTAGGAATATAATACAGAAGGAGACTTCCTTAATCTGATAAAGGGCATCTAAGAAAAACCCACAACTGGCATCATACTGAAAGAGTGAATGCTTTCCCCTAAGACCAGGAACAAGATAAGGATGTCTGATGTTACCATTTCTATTTACCAATATACTAGAAGTGCAGGCTAGGACAATTAGGCAAGAAAAATAGATAAAGACATCCAGATTGCAAAGGAAAAAGTAACACTATATCTATTTGCAGATGACGTGATCTTGTATACAGAAAACTCTAAGGAATACGCTAAAAAAAAAATTAGAGCTAATAAACTAAGCAAATTTGCAGGATATAAGATCAAAATACAAAAATCAATTGTTTTTCTATATACCAGCAGTGAATAATCTGAAAAATGAAATTCACAAAACTATTCCATTTACAATAGCATCAAAAAATAAAATGCTTACTTAGGAATAAAAGAAATGCAAGACTTGTACACTGACAACGACAAAGAACTGTTGAGTGAAATGAAAGTAGATCTAAATAAATGGAAAAATATCCTGTATTCCCAGATTAAAAGATTTAATATTAAGATGGCAATATCCCCAAACTGATCTCCAGACTCTATGCAATCCTTATCAAGATCCGAGCTGGATTTTCTAGAGAAATAGACAAGTAGGGTGGGCCCTTAATCCAATATGACTGGTGTCCTTGCAAGAGG